>NW_022436942.1:3420995-3502004 GCF_009761245.1 Sapajus apella | reverse complement strand
GTGTTGACCAGGATGGTCTCGATCTCTTGACCTCATGATCCACCTGCCTCGGCCTCCCAAAGTGCTGGGATTACAGGCGTGAGCCACCGCGCCCGGCCGGAAGTTCACTTTTAAACTCTGGAATGTAGATGACACTTTGCCAAGTGAAAATATACAAAAGCAATTGGAAAGAGAAGGCTAGAGCTAGCAAACGTGCTCTGGCTCAATGGCATTTAAAGAGCTCTCTGCATCAGTGGCAGTGAAGACCATCAACAAGCAAAGGCCTCCTCAGGAAAGAATGAGTGAGGGCAAGAGAAGACTTATAAGGATAATGACACAACAGTCCATTGATATCTGTCACCCAGGAACCAGACACTTTACCTGAGTGGACAACTGAATAATGGCAATCCAGGGAGCATTCCATGCAGACTTTGAAACCTTTACTTAATTATCTTGAGTATGAAGAAAATCTAAAGTTCTGATTATTGGAGACAAGTTAGCACTTCCTCACCCCACCCCACCCTGTATGTTGTGCAATATTCTTGACATTACAAATTGAACTTTATTCAATTAAATTTATCCAGTACTTTCAGCATTTTATGTAATGTATAATTTCTATGAACAATATATTTCCTACCATAAACTACTATTTTCAATAGTGAGAGTATGTGAGATACCAGTGTGGAGGTCTCCACAGGCGCTCTCTGAATGAATGCTGACAGGCATGGTGGATGTGGGCAACAGAAAGAGTATGAATAACTGAAGCTCAAGGCATATGGAGTGCTGTCTTAAGAGCTGAGGCCAAAAAGGTTGGGGGAAATCAGATCATTGCAGTCTGTAATATTCTGAGTACTTTTAGCTTCATTGTAGAGAATGGAAAGTCATTTGGTTTTTGTGAATAAGGGAGTGATGGGCATACATCTGAGTTTTAAGCAGGTAATTCTGGTCAAAGGTGTCTGCAAAGTAGGCTGCTAAAAAAAATTGTTAACTGAATGCAGAAATGATGACTCAAGACTAGAGGTTCAGATAAAAGGTACTGTTACTGTCTGGAAGATAATGGAAAATAAGTTAGAAGGTCTCTCATTAAATGAAATTGGGAACTGAATGTGGTCAGTCATTTGTAAAAAACTGTTAAAACAGGGAATAAAATAATACATATCTTACACATTATACTTTCACTTAAGACATACATGGCTACATTCATCCAGTAATTATATGACAGAATGCCAAGAATCTTACTTTAAATACAGGTCTACTAATTGGAGTTTTCTACCATTTTTCTTGTATAAGCTACATTCATGTTTTTGTTTCTGTTTTGTTAAATTGCAGCCAAAGGCAATCCAAGTGCAAGATCTTCCAGACATTTTTACACTGTTTTTCTCAACCATTTTTGGTTTCTCTTCCCCAATACTTAGCTGGATTATAATATTTTAAGCCACTCACTCTCTTCAAGTCTCTCCAAACTCTTCCACTTAATTTTCATAGGAACAACTCTCATTTACATTCATATGTGTTGTTTTACATAATAATAAAATTTTGTAACATAATAAGTACGATTGCATAGACCAGTTTCTAAATAAAATACAAGTGTTTCTTTGCAAACTCACAGCTGAATTGATAGAGCCAGGAAAGCCCAACATACCACTCTCTACCAGCCTCCAGTGATGAGTGTGAAAGAGGATGGGAGTGTAGCTAATGAGGTGACTTGAGTAATGGGATTGCTGACAGAGCCTCTACAATAATGACCAGAACTAGGGCACCAGCAATGGAAACTGAGAGGAGAGGATAAATTGAAAAGACATATCAAGACACTAGCTTTGAAAACAAATGAGCTTGAGTCAAATACTGACCTCATCACTTAGCTGTGAACCCTTTTTATCTGTAAAACAAGAGTAACGCAGCATGTGGTTGAAAAATCAATTGAGAAAATGTACCTCATGTATACTTGGCAATGTGCCTGAAACAAGTAAGTAATTAATATGATTAAGAAAGTATTATAGCATTTGATGTTGAATTGAGAAGAATGCAGAGTCAAAGATGACACCACATTTTCTACTTTGGTTGAAAAAACTATATATTACCACTGATGGAAATAGGAAATACAAGAGGAGAAATAGGCTTGGCAGAACAGATAACAAAGTTAGTTTTAGATGTGTTGAGTTTCCTGGTGAGACATCCTACTGAGGCATTCAGAACACAGTTGGAAATGTTTTTCTGGCTTCCAGTGAGAGGCGTTGGCTAGTGATACCGACTTGAAATCACCCATATAGAAATATAAAGGAAGATATGAGAAGGGATTGGATGGGGTGGAAAGGGAGTGGGAACACAGCATGCTGGTAATGGCTAGGCACAGTCACATACACATATGAGGCAAAATCTCAGATCCAGTAGGAACCAGCTGGAGCAGTGAGAAAACAGGACATGTCCAGGAGATAAAGATACAGGTTTAGGTGATTCAGTGAGTTTTACCTATGTCTTTCTCATTGTCATAGCTCAGACTCCACAGCTTGGAGTGGTTTTTTTTTTCACTCCAGAAGCATCTTAAAGCTCTCCAGGTAGTGCTAGGAGAGTAGGGGCTGTGAAAGAGTTTTCCTGGTAGCTTGAAAGGAAAGCAAAACTGAGGGGAGTCTTCTTCAGAAAAGAGAAGACCTAAACATGTTTTCAGGCTGGAGAAAGGGAGCCAATGGAAAGAGAATTTTTTTTTATAATTAGAAATGAAAAATAATTTTCTCTGTAATATAAGACTGTAGGTGATTTTTTTTTCATCTTTGCTCCATTCTGTACCTTTCAAATTTTCTACATGTAGTATATTAACACTGGGTTCTGAACAAAACTATTTTCTTCTATATGAGATATGATATTGGGGATGGTCTGGCTGGGTGCAGTGGCTCATGCCTGTAATCCTGGCACTTTGGGAGGCGGAGACAGGTGGATCACCTGAGGTCAGGAGTTTGAGACCAGCCTGACCAATGTAGTGAAACCCCATCTCTACTAAAAATGCAAAAATTAGCTGGATATGTTGGTGTGCACCTGTAATCTCACCTACTTGGGAGGCTGAGGCAGGAGAATCTCTTGAACCTGGGAGGCAGAGGTTATAGTGAGCTGAGATTGTGCCATTGCACTCCAGCCTGGGCAGCAAGAGCAAAACTCCATCTCGGGAAAAAAAAAAAAAAGAAAGAAAAAACAAATTAAAAAAGAAATTGAGGGTGGTCTCTGAAACAATGTGCTGGAAAAATGGAATTGAGCAGTATCAGAAACAGGTAGAGAATATGGCTTGAAAGGGGGAAAAGAACACATCTCTTACAGGAAAGAAAAGAGAATGATTAACGATTCCAAAAAATTTTAAAGTGGGGATAAGAGAATTTGAGAAAATCACATCATTTGGTCTATTTTTTTCCAGTAAACTAAGCGGCAAAGTGGTCGGCTAAAACTGAGAAGGAAAAATAGGACTGGAAATATGGGAAGAGTGAAAACATTTTTAAAACCCAACATAGGAAATAGAGTAAGATTTAATTTGAAATTGGTAAAAACATTTCCAAAGAGCCTGGAGGCCCAGCTGGCATTGGACATGATGCATGGACAAGATAAAGCCAGTTACTGCATTATCTTTCCTGGTGACACTTACCTGTCTGGGAGCAGTAGCAGCAGTTAGAACTTGCCATGCAGGTGTTGGGTGAGCTTGTGGGGAGGAGATCTGAGGTAGCCCTCACTCCCTGAAGAAGCTGCTCCATTCTTGTGTTGTCCATTTTAGGCAATCACCACCACACCCTCTGTTCCTCCTTGCAGAAACCCTGCAGTCATCCTAGATTCTTCTTTCTCCTTGTTGAACCCCATCTAAATAATCAGCAACTTCTGCCCATGTTTTATCCCAACGCCTTGCCCGCCTTTTCTGCTACTGCCTTTGTCAAAGCCACTGTCATCCTCTTGCTCTGTTTATAGCCTTAACTTCGGATTGTCCCCCCACATCCATTCCAACCCTACTAAATTCCTACTTTGTGATGCAATTAGAGTGGTCTTCTAAAAATCACATCAGGTTGGCCGGGCACAGTGGCTCATGCCTGTAATCCCAGCACTCTGGGAGGTTGAGACAGGTGGATCATTTGAGTCCAGGAGTTCAGGACCAGCCTGGGCCACATGGTGAAAACCCATCTTTACAAAAAATACAAATATTAGCCAGGCGTGGTGGCATGTGCCTGTGGTCCCAGCCACTCAGGACGCTGAGGTGGGAGGATCACTGGAGTCTGGCAGATGGTGGTTGCAGTGAGCTGAGATTACACCACTGCACTCCAGTTTCGGAGACAGAATGAGACCCTGTCTCAGAAAAAATAAAACATAAAAATCGTATCAGGTATCATTTTACTCTTTTAAGACCCTTAAAAGGTTTCTGACTGCTTTTAAAATAAGGACCAAAGTTCTCAACACAACCCACCAGGTCCTTATGATCTAGCCCTCCAACATCTCCAACTTACCTGGCATAATGCACTCTCTATTCTGTGAGCACATGGCCTTCTTGTTCTTCAAAAACACGGAAATGATAAAGGACCAACAGAGGCAAAGATAGGGGCTGTGTCGTATAATCAAACACCATGGACTTCAAAAGGAAGAGAGATACTGAGATAAAGAAGAGGAAATGGTCGAATTTAAGAAAAAAAATGCTGACATAGATTCCTAAACTTGATACAAGAAGCAGGGAGGAAAAATGAAATGACCTTTGTCTGAAAGTATTGTGATTCAAGTTAAGTTGTCAGAGAAAAGCCAATTTGTAGTTAGTTGTATCCATGGTTTTTCATTTATTTAATTAGAAATATCTTAAGTTGAATATTTCAATATATGGTTGTGAAATGACTGAGGTATTGATGATGATACATATTTGTTAATATAAAAGGGCCACAGATTTCTGCAAAGTTTAAATTACTTTCATACAAAAATGCCAGAAATGATTCTCAGGTCTTTTGTTTTATGACAATAGTGTAATATTTAGGGTAGTTGTTGAAGAACAAAAAAACACTTGAAAGTTGGTTGAAATGCAGCAATGACTCAAAGTGAAATCACCAGACAGAGCTCGCTAAAGAACTGCATCTAAAATGACTTATTGCTTAGCAAAGAGCCGTACTTCCAGGGCTCTTGGGAAAGGAGCCTCTTTTGGATTTTTTGATGTAAGATGCCAAAGCATTGTTGTTGTGAGGAAATCTACTGGAACTGCTGTTATTTGACAGGTAAACGTCATTTTCCAACCAGTCCCTGAATCATAGTTCCATATCTGGTAAACATGAATATCCAGGAGCTCCCTAGAGCCTCAAAGTACATCTGTCATTTATCTACATCCAAGATTGGCATCCCAGCCTGAACCCAAAGTGGGTTCAGACATTCTGCACAAGTGTGAGAAAGCAGCAGCCTAAAACATCTTTCAGAAAAGTTAGAATGATCAGCTTGATCAAGAAACACATTTGCAGTTAGAAAAGAGGAATAATTATGCATGCAGTTTGGTGGCTATCCTCAGAAGCCTCTCTGTCCTCATGAGCTCATATCTGTATAAGAAAAGGAGAAAATGAGGTGGGGGAAGAAAGTTTCACTTTGATATCTCTCTAAGGCACCATGACCCAGAGAGTGCTTTAGCACTGCAAGAACACTACAGCTTTGGCATGTAGAGGATCAGAGGCCATATTTGGCGGGAGGGGATTTACAAGACCTCTTATGAGGTCCTCACTGTGGACTGTAAAAAACGCCTTGTTATGGAAGGTTATTTTGTAAAGACAATAAAGTCTAAGACAATTCACAAAGTTCTGGCCTGGCCAGCCAACAAGTGAGTGATGTCATTTCATGAAATAGGGAATAAAAGAGAAATAGATGATGACCAGTCTGGTGTTGGACATGTTGAATTTCAGGCCCCAATGACACTTCTCAGGGAAGGTGTCAAAAAGGCAGCAGAGAGCTTTAGAGAGCGTCTGGGGTAGAACTATAAATTTAGAGTCATCAGCTTAGCGATGTTAGCTGAAGTAATGGCTATTGAGTTGATGGTCCAGAGAAAGCAGATGAAGAGAGTAAAAAAGATAGTAACACCCCAGGATTGTCTACCTTAAAGGAGTAGCAAAAAGTGTTACCTCAGTGCAGGACACTGGAGAAACAAGGGAAGCCTGGGGGTGAAAGGAAACCTGGAGAAGTAGATGCCCAAAGAATGTACACTTGAAGCTTAATCTACAGAGTCAATTCTGGAAAATTATATGATTTCTTTGTTTCTAGATCTTCCCTTTAAGAAAACTGACTGCAGAGTATTAAATCTGCAACTGGATTTCCAAATAAAGGAAACAACTGTAAGGATTCTTCTGTTTTGAGGATAAAAATCAGCAAGTAGTTCAGCCAAGGAATAATAAACAGTCACTAGCTAAGGCGTAGCAATGTAACTCCCAGAAATTTTTATTTCTTTTTAAAAATTGATTGCCCAGTGAGACACCAATAACATAGAGTCACATTAATTGGTGCTTAGAAAATGATTAATCTCTGTAATTCCCCTCCAGTCATTTGAAACGTTCTATAAAATGCCCTTGTACAAAACATAGAATTTTAACCGGGACTTTACAAGTCCTTTTATTTCACAAGGTTTTCGTGTGTGGTGGTGTGGTTCACAGCATCATAATTCAACACCAGCTTACTTCAAATCAGATGTTTTTCTGTGGGTTCAAAAAATATGCAGTGCTGTGAACGCCAACACTGAAATTTTACAAAGCACAGCTTCCTTCCTCCCCACCCCAAATTTTTGTTAACTGGAATATAAACAGACTGCTGACCTTGTTGTAAAAGAGATTCTACTTGATGAGTTAGAAGGATGAGAGCCTTGCCAAGTCCCTTTGTTTCCTCTCCCTTTAGGGATAAAACACCTATTGGCATTTGCCTCCATCATGTCAAATGACATGGAGCTCTGTGCCCAAGTTGCACAGCCTCCGAGCCCTTGTCCCGTGAGGAATCCTACCCACCTCCAGCGCCTGTTGTCCAGCAGAACTGAGGTTGGGGAGCGGAAAAGATGATGTGTGTCAATGCAATATTTTATATTTACTCCATATACATAACTCACTGAGTGAGTGGGTGGAAGCCTCCTGTGACTCCAGGGTTGGCCTCTCTGCTCTTCCATTCTCAGAACTCCAAGCCCTCAGGAACTGAAGGAGCAGTTGTTGCACCTGGCAGTTAGTGAATCCCATTTTGCCTTTTCTTGTCTTTCTCTCTTCCTCTGGCTGGTTCTGATTATCTTCCCACGTGGATGCTCAGTCCTACCCTTCCCAGATAGAGAGTATTTAAAGGACATGCAGCCCTTGATCTCTTCACACTCAGGAAAAATGTAATGCTAAATGTCCCAGGATATGGTCCATTGACTTGTTGTTATGTTGGTAACCATCTCACTGCCTGCCCTCCACCAGGGTGCAAGGCCCCAGCATAGTGGTCCACACTCTGCCTCTCATTCCTCTGTGATGTCTCCATTCTGACAATGGGCCTCTCATACTTGCCTTGCATTTGCTTTTGCTGACTCTACTACCTTAGAACTAAAGCTTTGCCCTGCATTTCAATTCAAGGCCAAGGTCCCTTCTGTTAGGTTGGTACAAAAGTAATTGCCGCTTCAGACTGAATTTTAAATCGTTACAACTAGGCTCAAACACATTTTTACTAATCAAAATAGGGACCATTACTACCAATACATTTTTGCCGATAAGAAGTAAGTTTCTTTATTCCTGCAGCTTAAAAATCCATGCTTTGGGATTTAATGAACTCTTGGACAGCATTTTCTGCATCCTACTGGTTTTGGAAGTGTTTTCCCTGCAAAAAGTTGTCCAGATGTTTGAAGAATCGGTAGTCGATTGACAAGAGGTCAGGTGAATATGGCAGATGAGGCAAAACTTCGTACCCTGATTAGTTCAACTTTTGAAGCGTTGGTTGTGCAATGCGCATTTGAGCGTTGTCATGAAGAGGAATTGGGTCCTTTCTGTTGACCAACATCAGCTGCAGGCATTGCAGTTTTCAGTGCATCTCATTGATTTGCTGAGCATACTTCTCAGATATAATAGTTTTACCAATATTCAGAAAGCTGTAGTGGATCTGATAGGCAGCAAACTACTAAACAGTGACCACAACCTTCTTCTGGTGCAAGTTTGGCTTTGGGAAGCACTTTGGAGCTTCTTCTCAGTGCAGCCACTGAGCTGGTCATCACTGGTTGTCATATAAAAGCCACTTTTTGTTGCATGTCACAATCTGATCAAGAAATGATTCCTTCTTAGTTGCATAGAATAAGAGAAGACGACACTTCAAAATGACGATTTTTTTGATTTTAGGTCAGCTCATGAGGTACCCACTTATCTAGTTTTTCCACCTTTCTAATGGGCTTCAAATGCCAAAAGACCATAGAATAGTTGATGTTGAGTTTTTCAGCAACTTCTCGTGCAGTCATAAGAAGATCAGCTTTGATGATTGCTCTCAATTGGTCATTGCCAATGGTCAGCCACTATGCTGGTCTTCAAGGCTCTCATGTCCTTTGCAAAACTTCTTGAATCACCACTGCCCTGCATGTGCATTAGCAGTTCCTGGGCCAAATGCATTGTTGATGTTGCAAGTTGTCTCCACTGCTTTACAACCCATTTTGAACTTGAATAAGGAAATCACTTGAATTTGCTATTTGTCTAACATTATTTCCATAATCAAAAATAAACATAAAATAAATAGCAAGTAATAGGTCATTAGCAAAAAAATCATAAAGGGAGGCATGCCCGTTAAAATGATGTATAACATAAGCACATTTATTTAAGAATGTATTCTAATATAAAACAGCAAATTCCAACAACGCGAAAACCACGGTTCCTTTTGCATGCACATTAATTCCTCTACACAGGCCAACTGGATGCAGGCTATTAATCTCTCTAGACTTGCATCATGGACTTCACTGGCTGCCCATTTGCTGGAGGCAGCAACAACTTTGAATCTTTGTGTTTTCTGCCTCCTGGGTGGATCCATCCTATCAGACCTAGAATTGGCACAGGTCTTCTTGGGCCAAGGCTATATGACTAAGGGGCGAATATCCGATTAACAACACTGCCCTCTGCTCTGATTTGCTGAGAATAAATATTTGTTGTGTCTCTGATATATCCCAAACCATACCATTAACATCTAATGCACAAGAATGCTTCACTCTACATTAAAACTACACTAACAATAATCTGTATAATGAACTTTCCTTTAATGTATCAAATGAACTTTAAAAATGTGTTAAGATCACATAGATGTGGTACCTCAGTGTTAGCAAAAATCTTTGCAAATAATCAAATTTTAGTAAATTGTCTTTCAATTTTAGCACTGAAAGTCCTGCAAACTGAGATGGGTGGTTAGCCTCGGAAATGAGTTCATCTCTCTCAATGGCATTGATCTGTAAAATGACAAAGGACTCAATTATTACTATATATAAAATTATAACCTGATAATATTTTGTTAACTACAGTCTCTTTTTGCCCACATACACACTATAACTACACAATATTTCCAGCTCTATGGGGGGTCTTTTCTACTTAGACCTCTCTCCCTTTAAAAAAAAAAAAAAACCTTTTCTATTCACCATATGACATTTTCTGTTTCTGAGACTGTTCTTAATACTGTCTTCTAGAATCAAGCGGGTCATTTTGTCCCAGACAGCAACTCTGGCTCCAAGGGGATGTCTTTTATCCAAGTCTAGCAGTCATCCTGATTTTCTCACTGTTCTGACTGATGTACTGCAGTGTCTCATTTCTCCAACCTACAGCAATTGTTTTAGTGCTTAACCTAGGAAAGGAGCAGAAACCCAAATGCTAAGTTAAGCCAAATAAACAGGTTTTTTTCCCCCTATTCTTCAGAGCTTTTTAAAGTCTTAATTTGCTAAATATACGTACAGTGTGAACTTCAAAAAAATCAAGTACATTTGCTATTTCCCAAAGATCCTTGATCATGAATGCCTTTGGAGGGATAACATTAATATCTGGTAAAATTTACATCTAGCTGTATAAAGTTTGGGAAGTGCCAGTAAACAGAAGAACACAGACCTTGGTGCCAGAGAGCTCTGGATTCACATCTTTGCTCTAGTGCTTCTTAGCTGAGTGGCTTGGATAATTTGCTTAACCTATCTATAATTCTTTAATTAAGTTTCTATGTTATTATTATTTTTTTAATGGAGAGGAGATGAGAGTTTTTGTTTGTTTGTTTGAAATGGAGTATCGCTCTGTTGCCCAGGTTGGAGTGCAATGGCATGATCTCGGCTCACTGCAATCTCCGCCTCCCAGATTCAAGCAATTCCCCTGCCTCGGCTTCCCGAGTAGCAGGGACTGTAGGCATGCACCACCACACCAGACTAATTTTCTGTATTTTAGTAGAGACAGGGTTTCACCATGTTGGCCAGGATGGTCTCAATCTCCTGACCTTGTGATCCGCTGGCCTCGGCTTCTCAAAGTACTGGGATTACAGGTGTAAGCCACTGCTCCCGGCTGAGATGACAGATTTAAAGGCAATTTCTGCTTCCTCTTTTATATAGCAAGTACCTACCAGTTGGAATTGTTGTAAGGATTTATAAGCTTGTGCATGAAAGGCACCTGCTGTACTACCTCAAAAGATCATGGTGAAAATCTCACTCCAGTGGATATGCGTTAATGGGACAAGACTAAAA
The DNA here is from genome assembly GCF_009761245.1 of Sapajus apella. Taxonomy (NCBI): domain Eukaryota; kingdom Metazoa; phylum Chordata; class Mammalia; order Primates; family Cebidae; genus Sapajus; species Sapajus apella. The sequence goes on along the minus strand of NW_022436942.1, from coordinate 3,491,362 downwards.
CCAAAAGCAGGGAGCCAATGTGTGCTATGATTTGAGGAGGGTACATACATAAAATCATTGATGTCCTTGCTTAGCCTTTCACAGTTCCTTTCCTTTAAGACTTAACATTTTTGTTGTCTTAAACGGTTATCAAATGATCCCTTAGCACACATTGCTTCAAAGATAATGGAAGAAAAAACAACTGGGTAGAAGGACAGAGGAACAATATTTGCTTTGTTTTCCTACTTAAAGACCTACAAGGCATATTAGCATAGTAAAGTTTCCTTTTGGGGAATAGATCAGTAAAAAGATCACAAAGAGGTTGGAAAGATAGGCTAGAGGCATTAAAAGTACAGATCACACCCTCTACTCAACAAATGAGAAGAGGCGAAAGGGTTAGAGATCTGATTGTTAAATTCCTGAGTTAAGTATTCTATCTGGGGGGTGGAGGGCTTCTAAACCTATACCCAGTCTTGTTTCACAGACTAGATGTGTTCCAAAAGGTGAGCCTTTGTACATGTTTATTAAGCACATTTCCCCCACAGTTTTCACTATAAGAGCAGAGATGTAATTCCTGGGAGAAGAACTAGGCCTGCATACAGTGTGTCATTGTGTTACGGGGAAAAGAACCCAAACTGCCTGCCGTACGATGCAAAAACTGTTATTTCCCTTCGTGAGACTTCAATTTTCTCTTTAAAACAGAGGTAATAATAATAATAAGAATACCCTTTCCAAAGTCGATTATGTGGATCAAATTAAATAAGTTATGTGGAAAGCCCTGCTAGGTATCACCTCTCTGAGGACAGACACCTACTCATCATGCGTTTCTAGCATCACCCCAGGGCCCCACACAAGGTGGGCACCTAATATATCTTTGTTGAACTAGTAAATTAATCTTTTATAAACTTAACAGCCTTAATAAAACACTTGTTTGGCTTTTTAATAATTTCTTTATATGCTTTAGGAATCTTTTATAGCAGTGTTTTCAGACCTTTAGGTTTCGTTGCATTTACTGTTAATGCCATTTTATACAAGCAAGCATTTTCAAATTTTAAAAATTAAGACTAATGTCATCTCTGAATATAGGTCAATCCTTCTCATGAAAGGACAGGTGGCATCCTTGAACTATCCAAAAATAATATTATCTAGTCTTTATTGAGCACTTCGTGGTCTATGGGCTTATTAACGACTGATTATTAATGACTAATTTGTAGATTCGTTGTAATAACAAGAGAATATGAAAAAACTGGGGCACAGAGATATAAAATAACTGCCCAAAAAATCATGGAGGCAGAATTCATACCAGGCAGGCTGGCTCCATAGCCCTTACCCTTAACCCTGATGCCTTGTTGCTTCTCATAGTTCTTGGCATTGCTTTTATTTTGCACTAGAGAAAACTTGACCTTGAACCAGCACCATTCCCAGGTCTGGGGAACACTGATTTATTTTACTTGAGGATTATTTTTGCTGGAACTGCCTTTCTAAAATCTCATCTCACAGGAATTTCATCTACAACTTGGGATAAGAATGAGTAGTTCTAATCAGAAGGTAATAATGGGGAAAAGGAAAAAATAAACAGAGAGGAAAAAATAAACAGAGGTGGGATTCTCTTTAGAGAGAGACGAAAATCAGGGAGATGATGTGCTAAATGGAGGTGAAATCCATTCTATTAGAGGGGGAAACATTTCCAGAGAAACTAATAAAATTAAAAGGGTTAAGTCAGTGGACTCACATATTAGTCACTAAATCCTGGAAAACCTGACAAACTTCTGCCTATGAGGTGGACAACCTGGCAAATGCTCCTTCTTGAGCCCACAAGAGTGAAATCAGCGAAGATCATGAGTAGAGTCACACCAAAGGGAGCCAAGGGTATAAGTGAGAGTGAATTCTGCACACACGGGGCCTCTCCTTCAGTTCATGAACTAATCAGTGCAGAGGTGCGGCGGTGTGTGGTTTACCCTCCTCTTAGGGGTGGACTTAGCCAGGAGCAGTGAGGATTTCAAAGCAGACATTGCCGCTCTGCCAGCTGGACCCATGCCAGGCTCTGCCAATAGCAGGCGTGAGAGGCAGCCTAGAAGACAGAAGGAGGAAAAGGGGACTTGTTCCTCCGTCTGCTTCCATTTAGCATCCTAGTGGCTTCCTGTTCCTTTGAGTGTCTCATCAGTAGCATTTTTTCACCCTCAGCAGTTGTTCCAGAGGTTGCAGTTTTCAGGTTTCCCCGCTCACCTTTCCAGGACACGTTTGAGCACACCATCTCAGAATTACCATCACCTGCCAGTCATCGCCCCACCAACAAGACTGGCTTTCACTCCTCCGAGCTAAGTCCTAATAGCTCCAACCCCTTGTCTTTGCTCCCACAGTCTAGGAGAGGGAGCTGCTTCCTACACTTACCTGCATCTCCCTTCATACTTTCAGTGCTCAGATATCCATTGGATGAATCTCTTCGTTAAAATACCTGGTATCCTTTCTGTTTTTCCTGGCTGGACTTTGGTGGAACAGTGCCCATATCCATCTTTGCTTCTTTAATGCTTACTTCTCATAGCCCCACTCCTGCCACTTGGTATTTGCAGATTTACATTATTATTGGAGTTTTTAAATGTATGTGTTCTGGCTTCCAATTTAGAGAAAAACTGAAGGCACAGAGAAAAAAATGTTACAGTGCTTGGATTTAGAAAGAAATAGATTTAGGATCTGATTCTTCCATTTCACAAACGAAGTGATTTTGAGCAAATTATTTAACATCTCAGTAAGTTACTTTCTCTTTTATAAAACGGTGACAATACTGCCTGCCTCATAGTGATGTTGAGAGGATATAATGAGTAAGATATACATATAGTACCTGATATGGTTTGGCTCTGTGTCTCCACCAAATCTCATGTCAAATTGTAATCCCAAATGTTGGGGGTGGGGCCTGGTGGTAGATGATTGGATCATGTGGGTGGTTTCTCATGAATGGTTTAGCACCACCCCCTTGGTGCTATTCTCATGATAGTGAGTGCATTCTCACGAGATCTGGTCATTTGAGTGTATGGCACCTCCCCCCATCTCTCTTGTTCCTGCTTCTGCCATGTAAGAAGTGCCTACTTCCCCTTTGCCTTCTGCCATGATTATAAGTTTCCTGAGGCCTCTCCTGAAGAGGAAGCCCCTATGCTTTCTGCAAAACCTGCAGAACCATGAGCCAATTAAACTTCTTTTCTTTATAAATTACCCAGTCTCAGGTATTTCTTTATAGTAGTGTGAGAATGGATTAATACAGTGTCTTAATAAAAGCACTCAGTATATAAGGGTACTCAATAGATAGCTTTTTATTTTTTGTGTGTCTGTGCACAGTTGCCTACGGTACTAGCTTGGCACTAGCTTGTACACAGTAGGCCCTCACGATATAGCAAGCGATTACGGTGATTATTTAATATCTTTGTGTGTATCTGTTTACCATGCCATCAGACACTGGCTAGTACATAGTAGCACTCAGTGAATATTTACAGATGATAAACGTATGTTTGAACTACTTGATTAATTGCTCATAACATGTAATAATCCATTTGTTGTGTGATTTTACTAAAAAATAGACTGCTGCTCTGCCTGCAAAGAATTCCAGAGCATGCTCTTTGACTGGAGGTCTGTCTCACTTCTATGGGTATAACATACCTGGATCAAGTACTAACTGGTACAATGCATTTGGAACAAAAGGTCTGTTTTCCGTTCCTGTTCCCCTACTGATAGGAAAGAAATGAATCTCTAGATGATCTTTCTTGAAGCAAACTGCCCCCACCCCCAGGGGAAAAAAAAAAAAAAAAAAAAGAAAAGCCCTTCACTTTCATTACTGATCTTACTCTGGATGAAGATGGCAAACATTCACCACCCACAGTTCACAGGAATCATGACTAGCCCTGAGGACAGTGTGTTTTCACAGTGGAACAGCAGAATGTGAATTCCTGCAGCCCCTCTGAATGTCCCTGAGGAGCTGGAAAGCAGACCTGCATGTTTAATCATAGAGAAAAGATAATAGAGATCAGATGTCTGGGGAGGGAGTGCCGAGGAACTCTGGCAGACTCCACTCGATGCAATGTAGTGTAAAAATGTTTTATTGTCTCTGTAGCTTGCTTTCTTTAGATAAGGTCCATCATCCACGGGAAGTAATTACAGTCCTTGAAGAGTTTGAGGAGAGCTTTCTTACCTGATTCAGTCAGTCTTTAGAATATATTTACGCTGAGCAACAACAACAAATAGCCATCATGTTTACATTTATATTTATAATCCAAGCTCATTAAGAGATTGGACAACCAGGGCCTCCTATTTGCTCTTGTAGGAAAGGTATGATGTCAAAGTGAACTCATTCAGAGAACTGACCTTCAGTTGTAATATCTGAAAAGAAGTCGTGACTCAGGATTTTAACTCTGCTGATGATGAAATGCTGTGCTTCTCACTAGTGAAGCCAATCAAGAATATTTCAAGTAGAGTGGTTCACAAGCTTTAGGGGACATCAGAGTCGCCTGGCATGCTTGCTAAAACAGTTTGCTGGGCCTCACTCTCAGGGTGGAGCCTGAACTCACTGCTCAAGTATGTTAGTCAGGATTCTCCAGAAAGGCAGAACCAATGGGAGATACACAGAGTATTAAGGAGATCTGTTATAAGGAATTGGCCTGCATGATTATGGGAGCTGAGAAGTCCCAGGATCTGCAGTCAGCACACTGGAGACCTAGGAGAGGCCACAGTCCTGAGAACCAGCCAATGGTGCACATTCCAATCTGAAGGCTGGCAGGCTCAAGACTCAAGAGATGACTTTTCAGTTTGAGTCTGAAGGCAGAAAAAGACTAGTGTTCTAGCTTAAGCAGGCAGGAGGGATTCTCTCTTCCTCACCCTTTTTGTCCTATTCGGGTCCTTAATTGATTGGATAAGGCCCATCCACATGAGGGAGGGCAATGGGCTTTACTCAGTCTACTAATTCAAATGTTACCTCATCCAGAAACACCCTCACAGGCACACTCAGAATGATATTTCGCCAAATGTCTGGATACCCTATGGCCCAGCTGGCACATTAAAATGAACCATCACACCAAGCGATGCTGATGCTGCTTGGCCAGGATCCATGCTCCAAGAGCTACTGCTATGGCAGAAATTGAGTCAGAATTGGAAACCTACCACTGGCTTTATTTTTATCACAGGGCCCAGGACAAAGTGGACACTTAATAAAAAATATATTGAATGACTGAATAAAGTAACAGAAGAAGGGAAAGGATGAAGGAAAGGAGAGAAGAAGGTCTCTTAGATAAAGAAAATTGAGTAGACATGAGGTGGTCAGAGTTCTAGTGTGGCTGGACCTTACTTTCCTTAACTGTAGGGTTGAGTGCTCACAATAACTCCATGATTCCCATTTTGTGGTTGAAGAAACCGAGTTCACGCCTTGAGGAAGCAGTTGAGCAGAGTTTCCAATTCAGCTTCCTCAGCCCCCAAACCTTTGCTCTTATACTGCCTACACCACAAATACTTGTGGAACATTAAATACGAGCAAGCTACCACACAGTGAGGAAAACCTCAGGGTATTTATAAGTTAGTGAGAGGCAGGCTTTTATTTTTGTAAATATCGAAAGAAATTTCAAATAGGAGACTGTTCAAAATGTCACTGGAAAGTGGGATTAAGTCACCATGCACAGCAGTTTTAAAAGCATACCTTGTAGTTCAGTCTCTTCTGAGTCTGAATTTTTTTCCCCATCACTTATGATCTGTGTTACCTTTATCAAGTTACAGAATCTCTGAGCCTTAGTTTCCCCATTCATAAATACTTATCTCATAAGGGTGTTTACACTCTTACAGGATTACACCCGTATAGGATTAAATGAGTTAATACAGTAGTCTTCTTTATCCATTGTTTCACTTTCTACAGTTTCAGTTACCTGTGGTCAATCACAGTCTGAAAAGATTAAATGGAAAATTCCAGAAATAAACAATTGATAAATTTTCAATTGCACTCTGTTCTGAAGAGTGTAATAAAATCTGCAGCTATCCCACCCAGCCCTCACAGGACGTGAATTGTCTCTTTGTCCAGTATATCCCTGCCGTAGGCACTGCCCATCCATTAGTAATTAGTCACTGTCTCAGTTATCTGGTCCACTGTCACAATAAAGCAATACTTGTGTTCAAGGAACCCTTATGTTACTTCATAATGGCCCCAAAGCACAAGAGTAGTGATGCTGGCAATTTAGGTATGCCAAAGAGAAAGTATAAATCATGAATTCTCTACACTGGTGTAAAATTTCTGTAGTAAATATCCATATAGAAATTAACATTTCCTATATAACTGTCCTTCCAGAAACCCACTCTCCATCTTTGAATAGCTTCTTCCTTTCTCAAGACACCAATTTCAATAACAGTTATTATTACCCCTCAGTGTGCCTGTTTATTGCTGGTTCAGTCATGTTATATTAATATAGCTTTGATGCACTATATAAATACAAATGCATATACAGTAGATACACATACAGTAGTCCATAGACTTCCTTTAAGTGAAAAGGTAAAAGTTCTCCAATGCTGAGGTTGCCGTGATCTATAGAAAGACTAAATCTTCTATCCATAAAATTGTGAAAAGATAAATAAAATTTGTGCATAGTATATATAAGGTTCAGTACTATCTGCTATTTCAAGCATCCACTGAGGGTCTTGGACATATCCCCAGTGAATAAGGGGGGACTATGGACTACTGTATATGTAAAACAGTTACATAGTGCTATTTATAGGAAAATCAGTTATTGATGTTCACTATTATTATTATTACATCCCCAGCACCTTCCTTAATGCCTAACACCTGAAGATTATCTTTATATATGTGTTGAATAAATACTAAGAATGTTTCTAGAGATTGTAGTAAATATCCATATAGCAATGAAAGTTTCCAATATAACTGTCCTTCTGGAAACTCACTCTCCATCTTTGAATAGCTTCTTCTTTTTCTCAAGGCATCAATTTCAACAACAATTATTACTACTTCTCAGTGTGCCAGCTTATGGCGGGCTCAGTGATGTTATATTAATATGGTTTGATACACTACATAAACAGAGTAAGAAAATGAGGCAAAATCTTGAAATTTGCCTCCAGTGCCTGACAATTTTCAGTTCTCACAGCTAAAGACGATTGAGACTTAAGAGAAAACAACCAGAAAGAACTTCTGAATTTGCCTTTTATTATATACCTTATGCACGAATTGCAGCCAATGGCCTCTTGCTTTGCTTGTCAGATTAACTTCATAAAAAAATCACTTGAAAATGCAAAACTTCACTCACCCTTTCTTTAAAAAATAGCATGTTGCCAAAGAATTCTTAGGCAAGCATATGGAAGTGAGAACTGTGGTTTGTTGTCTGACATTTAAAAGTCTACCTGAGCTCTTTAGTGCATGGATACTGAATATTCAACAATGTTCTGAAATTTCCAGTGCTGCTGCTTGCTTCAGCACTTTCCTTCCGAGGATATGCCAGAATTGCACATTAGCATTTAAATGGACAGCCAAGTCCTACGGAAACCTCATGATATATGTCACACTGGAACCGGCTTCAACTCCTTCAGGGGCTGTGGAATTTCTTGTGCCTTTTCTGATGTTCCAACTTCTCTTTCAACTTTTGCCTTTGTGGATTTGGGATGATCAGTTATCTGCAAGATTTATAACCAACAGCTTTGATGTCAGACAGATGTGTGGTGTCAAGATTCTGCAATTCAAGAAAATTCTCTTTCTCCTTTAGGATGTAATATGTTTTTCTCTCTGCTGACTGCTTACTTTGATATAATAAAGCAAACTTCAGTTCCCTGGGTTTCTCTTAAAGCAGAAAATTTTACAACAGTTCTCATTCCAAGTTGAAAGTTAATTTGATATAACATCCTTAACTTCACTAAAACACCATGCTAGGTCAAAAGGGCTCATTGTTCATATACCTAAAGCCCACAGCTGCTTACATCTCAGTAGGAACACCACAAAGAACCAACTACTAGAGGGTTTTCATTTGGATGTAATTATCTGCCTCCTGAAACTCAGACTTAAAACATAACTTAAATAACATGTTTCTCTGAGAGGCATCATGGATTCTATTTTTTTGATCCCCTGAGTGTGATAAAGATGGATCATATCAATATTCCTGGATAACCTCATTATACAGCCTTGTCAGTATAACAGCAGTTACAGGATGTAAGGCTGCTGGGTTGAGTTTTATACAAAAATGCAATTATATACTTTCCAGTGTGTGTCCCTTGGGGCTGCTGTACAAAGCAACTCACTAATGATTAATCTCATGGCATCATCTAGAGTGTGCTGTCCCATAGGGTAGCTGCTTGTCATATGTGGCTATTTAAAGTTCAGTCTTACGGGGCTAAAGTCAGGGCATTGGCAGAGCTGGTTCCTTCTGAGACCTTTAAGGGATAATTTATTATTTGTCTTCTTCAGCTTCTAGAGGACATTTGCATTCCTTGGCTTGTGGCCTCTTCCTTCAATCACTCTACCCTTCTTGCTTCCCTCATCAAAACTCCCATTCCTGGCCGGGTGCAGGAGCTCACACCTGTAACCCCAGCACTTTGGGAGGCCAAGGCAGGCAGATCATGAGGTCAAGAGATCGAGACCATCCTGACCAACATGGTGAAACCCTGTATCTAATAAAAATACAAAAATTAGCTGGGCGTGGTGGTGCATGCCTGTAGTCCCAGCTGCTTGGGAGACTGAGGCAGGAGAATTGCTTGAATCCGGGAGGCGGAGGTTGCAGTGAGCCGAGATTGCACCACTGCACTCCAGCCTGGTGCCTGGCAATGGAACAAGACTCTGTCTCAAAAAAAACAAAAAACAAAAAATAAAAAACTCCCATCCCTCTGTCTTTGAGTTTCCTGCCTCCCTATTATAAGACCCTTGTGATTACCTCACTGGGCCCACCCAGTCAATCCAGGAAAATCTCCCCATCTCAATATCCTTAACTTATTCACATCAGCAATGTCTTCTTCATCACGTAAGGATTAGTTTGTGGACATTTTCAGGGCCCATTATCTAATCTACCACATCATCCTCATCATTTGATTTTTGCTGTGTCTGCTTACCAATATGCTATTAATACTATTTGCTTCATATCTGTCTTAAAAGTTTTTTACTTCATCTTATCTGTGAACTCAATGGGCTAGTTATATTTTTTTCTAGAACATAGTAAAGTAACAGTTTAATTATGAAAATAAAACAGTTTCATTTATCTTCCAACATCTGCTGGGATATAAGTGATATGCATACCACAGTGATTACAAAGTCTGCTATGAATTGACCAACCTCTAGGATTGGCCAAAGGTTTCTCTAAGATACTACATAATGGGGAAAGTCTAGTCCATTCTAAGGAGCAAGCTTCTCTTCTAAATTGTTTGTTGTTGTTGTTGTTTGAGATGGAGTCTCACTCTTGCTGCCCAGGCTGGAGTGCAATGGCGCAATCTCAGCTTACCGCAACCTCCACCTCCCAGATTCAAGTGATTCTCCTGCCTCAGCCTACCGAGTAGCTGGGATTACAGGTGCCTGCCACCGTGCCTGGCTAATTTTTGTATTTTTAGTAGAGATGGGGTTTCACTATGTTGGTCAGGCTAGTCTCAAACTCCTGACCTCAGGCGATCCACCCGCCTCGGCCTCCCAAAGTGCTGGGATTACAGGTGTGAGCCACTGCACCTGGCCCCTAAATTCTTTAATTTCTGTCCAAGTATTATATTTGAAGGGATATGTTTTGAGTCATATTATTACAGCCAGGCACAGAAATTCCTTGGCTGAGTTGCAGTTTAATGTTGAGTTTTCTACCATTAGAGAAGGTCAAGGCAAGAATCATCTCATTGAGCTGAATATCTGATCATTTTGTAAACCTGTAATTGGAGATATGACCAATTATGTTATTGAGTGTTCTTTGTACAAGCAGGACAAGTAACACTTTACAGCTTGAGTTTAGCTCCAGCAAAAAGATGGCCTCTGATGTTAAATTAGTTGACTTTCTTTTGTCTTAAAAAGAAATGTGTTCCTCTTTTTGCCTAAGCTGCTAAGCATAATCAGATTCAAAGTATAAATGAAATTGCATTATCACTGGGACCTTGGCAACAAAATTCCTCTGCTCCAGATATATGAAGTACATGTTGTTTTGAGACCTAGTTGTATTTCATATTGTGTCAAATCTTATTTAAAGTAATTATAACAAAGTCCTGTTATGATAGAACTTATAATTAGGTGCACTTGGACATTTCATATGAAACAAGTTCCTGAATCCTGAGCTATATTTCATATTTTAAGAGAGTAATTGTGGTAGTTATAAGGATGCACCTTGCAGACCTCTGACTACAGACAAATTGATAAGGGCCCCAGCTGCCTGTCACTGAAATCCATTCCTGTGTGTGCACTGAGGCTGTCCTTCCCACTGGCTGCTCCCAGGTGAGGACTGAGTGTAGCAGGGGCACTAAGACAGCCCGCTCCTGGGAGACTCAAGACTCCCCTTTGACAGTCCACTTTGCTTTGAGGACTACCTGTTGGCCTTCCTGAACCTTCCTTAGATTTCACTTCCATCTACTCTTCACTCCTTCTCGCGCATTCTGCTTACATTTTGGCCGGAAGGCTCAGTCTTCTCTGGGTTCTTTCCTTTTTCCCATTGCAGGCATTTCCCATATCATATATTGTTTAACCATTTAATCTGTTGTGGCATCTACATCTAGAAGGACCCAGCATAACATACACTGGCCAGGCACAGTGGCTCATGCCTGTAATCCCAGCAGATTGAGAGGCCAAAGTGGGTGGATGGCTTGAGCCCAGGAGTTCAAGACCAGCCTAGGCAACATGGAGAAATTTTAGAATTTTTTGGAGACAAATTTCCCTGTCTCTAAAAAAAACTACGAAAAATATCCAGGAATCATAGCTCCCGCCTGTAGACTCAGCTACTCAAGAGGCTGAGGTGGGAGGATCACTCGAGCCCAGGAGGTTGAGGTTGCAGTGAGCAGAGATTGTCACTGCCCTCCAGCCTGGGTGAAGGGTGAAAGAGGGAGACCTCATCAATCTCTCTCTCTCTCTCTCTCTCTCTCGATATATATATAAATATATATATATTATATATATATGCCATCAAATAAGAAAAAAAGTGTTCTGATTAAGAGTTAGAAAATTACAAAATGTGGGTTTAAAATTATATATATATAATATATACATTTGGTTTTAAAATTAATATATATTATAATGTTATAATATTATATATTATAATATTTATATATTAAAATTTGGGTTTAAAATTTATATATATTATATTATAATATATAAATATTATAATATATAATATATATATTATATTATATTATTTATATATTATATTAAATATATTAATATTATAATATATAATATAATACAAAATAAAGTATATTATAATATTAATATATCATAATATATATAAATTTGAAACCCAAATATTATAATTTTCTGACTCTTAATCAGAACACTTTTTTTTCTTATTTGATGGCAGATAGGCACATAATTTATACAGTGGTTATACCAAGTTGTGTGGCTATATATTTAAAAAGAGAGAGCATAATAATGCTTGTGGTTGTACCAAGTTGTTCTGGCCCCATTTAACCTTGAGGTTGTATCTGCCTCCTGGAATATTTTGATGCAGGTTCCACAGTGGGACCAACAGCTTAGGATCTATGTCTGTGTAGAACAGTTAGGCCCTTAGGTCATCAAAAGACTGCTGATAGAATGATGAATGATGAAAATAGACTTTGGTCACTATTACAGGTTTTTGTGATGAGATGGAGTAAAGAGAAATAGAGTTATAACAGTGCTTAGGGGTGAAGCAATTGAGAGTAGATCTTGCTGACAATTCATTTAAGAAACGACATGGAAAAGCCAAAACCACAGCTATATTGAAAGGGGGAAAAACTTGGCAAAGAAACAACATAATAGAATAGTTGGCCTGAAATTTCCTATTAAAAAGATGGGGTACTTATAAATAATATCCAGCTTGAAGAAGATACAATGCAAGTAGATTTTAGTCTTCTTCACTGCTTCAGATCCACAGATGGGGATCACTTCATTCTTTTATCCCTTTCCAGGGACAGGAATTTCATTTCCATGCCTCAAGCCCTGATAGCATTTTAGGTTGTGACAAAGGGACTATCTCCCATGCTAAAACTTAACCCCATGCAGGAGTTTTGAAAATTTCAGGGTTATATGTATACTTGCAGTTCTGATTTATAACATATTCATGTACATAAGCAGACTACAAATATGTGTTCATAATGCACGCCAACTCTTTAGACTAAAATATGCATCATAGCTATGTGTTAGCATGTACAATGGTCATTTTTCAGGCACCCCAGATGGTATTCTGTGTTACAGCATAATCTCTAAATTTGACACTATGTATTACAGACAATCAGAGACATGACAAGACTTCTTTTACCAACATTATATTTTGGTCTAAAAAGAGATGTTGTTTGTGTGATAAGAGGTGAGTCACTGGTGATGAACAAGATTAGCTGTACATTATGTTCAAGAGGCACTCATTCTGAATAAAACACATGAATCCAGACATTGCTGGTGGATAGAAACTGTTTGAAATGTTCATATTTAAACTACCTGTTCTTATTAACTATAACAGTGGCTTAATATACAATTTAATTGAATTTTCCCCAAAGTCCTTCAATTGAGTAATTGAAAAAATATTTTAAAAGGAATGGGGGTTGAAAAATAGGAAAAACTTCGGAGGTATCATTTCCTCCTTGATTTTAACTTTCTTTTAAAAAAAAATGATACCATGACAATAACCGACTCTAAAACCTGCACATATTGGAAAAGAGAAGGCAGGGATTGGGAAAGAATTAGAAAACCTACTGGAATTCTTTGCAGTCATTTTAAACCATTGTGTATATATATATATACACACACATATATATATTTAGTAATGGAAAACATACACTACTAATAAGCTCTTTATGGGTTTACAATAGAAGTCCATTGTGCATCATGGCATTTCTATGGTAAAAAACAAAGAGTAGGGCCCTCCCAAGTTTCAGTCCCCTTTTAGTACGATCATTTGACAACAGCCTCAGGCTTCCAGTTTTCACTTTAGCAGACTTCTCTCAAACTTTCAAAAATGTTGGTATTAAAGAGAATACCATCTGGTAAGAAGCAGGGTAATAAACAAGGAGGACTAGCAGTAAAGAGATTTTAAATTCGGATGTATTTTAAACGAAACTGAAGTTACTTTTACGATAGCAGGCAGATAAGCATCGGTAAAATATCACCAGCACCTCTGTAAAGGTAAAAAGAAGCAAGAATGTAACTGGGGACTGGAGTTGTCCAATTACTTAAATGGTTCCTGGACAGGGAAAGGAGTCCTATGCCCAAACGTTGGATGGAAATGGAAACTAGCAGCCAACAGAACTAAACTGTGATTTTGTTCTTCTTTACACTCTTTAGGAGAAACATTTTGTTATACAGATAATTACTAGAACCTCCTAAGACAGTTTAACTTGTGATAATGCCTGGAACATTCTTACTCTACCTTAATGTCATCATTGATCAATTCTGTTTAATAACTGTGTTATCACTGTTGTTATTCACACAGCTGGAGTAAAATGTCTCCCTTTGTAGCATAAAGCCATATTTTTGTGTGTTTTTTTCCTCCATGAGTATCACTTACCAGCTACCTATAATGATATCAGTTAGACTAGGAGTCCCGTGAGCTATAAAATTCTTGGAGTCTATGAGGTGCAAAAGACATGGTTTCCTCTATAGAAAACAAACAACTGGCGATGTTAGTTCCTGGCCAAAACAACGTACCAAGGAACTGATTTTCTTTACTTGAAATAAATATAGTCTCAGTGGCTCATGCCTACAATCCCAGCACTTTGGGAGCCCCAGGCAGGAGTTCGAGACAAGCCTGGCCAACATGCCGAAACCCCATATCTACTAAAAATACAAAAATGAGCAGGGAGTGGTGGTGCACATCTCTAATCCCAGCTACTCAGGAGGCTGAGGTACAAGAGGGGCTTGAACTCAGGAGGTGGAAGTTGAAGTGAACTGAGATTGTGTTACTGTACTTCAACTTGGGCAACAGGGCAAAACACTCTATAGAAAAAAAGAAAGAAAAGAAAAGAAAGGAAAGAGAGAGAGAGAGAGAGAGGGAGGGAGGGAGGGGGGGAGGGAGGGAGGGAGGAAGGAAGGAAGGAAGGAAAGAAAGACAGAAAGAAGGAAAGGAAGGAAGCAAGGAAGGAAGGAAGGAAGGAAGAAGGAAAGAAGAAAGAAAGAAAGAAAGAAAGAGAGAGAGAGAGAGAGAAATAAATAAATAAATAAATAAATAAATGTAAAATATGTGAGAAAATAGTTTTCAGACATTGGACAACAAACCAAACCAAAGGACTATGTTCCCTGTGAGAAGGGACACAGATGAGCCCTAGGACTGCACTAGCTTACTGCCCACAGAGGGTGTCCCAGACACAGAGCAGGGACAGATCTAACATAGCATGGTAGTTTTGCTATGTTGATGATACATAGATCACAGTTCCGGGCAACTGGAATTTATGAAACAGAGTGCCAGAGTGCAGAGAGAGAGAGACAGACACAGAGAGAGGCAAAAAGAAATAGAGAAAGAGTGCTCTAGAAATCTGCAGAGTTCCCTTTGAGTCTTTCAGCTCTGTACTAATCAGTACATGCATGTGAAAAAATACCCAAGGCTAGGGAAAGCACAAGCTAAAAGAAAGGAAAGGAATAGACATAACAACGTCTAGAGCTCACACAGGGTTGGGAATAGTTTGTGTTCCCACCAGTCTAAGTAAAAAGATTGCCATGAAGCATTAAGAATTATCAGAAGGCCTTAGCAGTGGGGCTAAATTAACCCAAGACCAAAGGCTGCTCGGAATTGACTCTAGCTAAGCTTAAAATGAGTTTCTAAAGAAACTAACTGATTCCAACTAAGTTAATTATATGCAGATAAAAACCAAATGCTATTTAAAGAACCACAACAAAATCCAGCACCAACACTGTAAAATTCACCTTGTCTAGCATTCAATTAAAAGTTACCAATATGCAAAGAAGTAGCAAAAAACGATGATTAACCAGGAGAAAAATCAATCAAGAAAGCAGACCCAGAGATGATGAAACCAGCAGACAAGAATATTTAAATGGCTAGTATACATGTGATCCATATCTTGAAAATGATAGAATAAAACATAATCATGATAAGGAGAGAAGTGGCAGATATTGAAAAGCTCAAATAGAAATTCTGGAGATTAAAAAATGCATTATCTGAAATGAAAAACTTTATTGTATAATTTTAGCAGATTAGACCTTGCTAAAGAAAAAAATCAGTGTCAAGACATCGCAACAAAATTATCCAAAATTAAGCATAAAGATTTTTCAAAAACTGAAAATGACCAATTAGACAGTAGAGCAGCCTAGTATATGCATAATTGGAGTACTAGAGGAGATGAGAGAGAGAGGAACAGAAAAAATTGAGGAAAGAATGGCTAAGCATTTTTCAAATTTGCCGAAAACTATTAACCCACAGATCCAGGACTCTCAATGAACCAAAGCAGAATAAACATAAAGAACACCACGACAAATCACATCAGAATCAAGTTTCTGACAGCTAGCAATAAACAGACAATATTAAAAGCAGCCAAAGAAAAAGAGACAGACAACATACAGAGAAACAAGGTTAAGAAAGAGAACAATTTACATCTTTCAAATAACTTGTCAATGTAGAATTCCATAAACAGTGAAAGTATCTTTCAGAAATCAGCCCTTAAAAAAGTCTTTTCTCAAAGATGAAAAATAACACATCTGCAATTGACTTCACTCCCTTAATACAATTTACGTTACTTGAAAAAAAAAAAAAAAACCCAACAAATAAACATTTGCATTACTTGGTAAAAGGCGAAAGATTTGTGCGATCTGAAGAGAAACCAGACTGTCATTTGCATTACTTGGAATTAGCAAAGGATGGCCCAGGCTTTTCTGAAATGTATAGCCTCATCCTCTCCCACTTTTTCTCACACATAGCGCCCCAGCGTGGCTTCATACCAAACAATAGGATGGTAGGTGGCAAACCTGTGCATTCCTCATAGGAGTGTGGAAGGGTCATCTCATCTTATGTATCATATGTCACAGTTTCTCAATACTATCTCCATAATATACAAACCATAGAAAAGAGAATTTCCCCCCTTTCTTAGTGAAATTAAAACTGTATCAATTTCTTAATATCTAAAGCAACAATATTTGTCTAGGCGATAGCTAATGTTCCTTGTTTGTCTGACATTATATTAACCTAATAAAAATGCTGTATTTGTTCATTCTTAAACTGTTATACAGAAATACCTGAGACTAGGCAATTTGTAAAGAAAAGAGATTTAATCAACTCATGGTTCCACAGGTTGTACAGGAAGCACAGTACTTCCGCTTCTGGGGAGGTCTCAGGAAACTTACAATCATGGTAGAAGGCAAAAGGGAAGCAGGCAGGACTTACATGGACAGAGCAGCAGAAGCAACAGAGGAATTAAGGGAAGGTGCCACACACTCTTAAATGACCAGATCACATGAGAACTCACTCACTATAATGAAAATAGCATCAACATCCACTCCCATGATCCAGTCACCTCCTACCAGGAACAACCTCCAATATTTGGGTGGTTTTTATCCTAAATGCAAGGTTTAAAGCAGGGTAGTAATATCAACTATTCTTTCCTTTTAAAAGATCACTAATTTTTGTTCAGAGCAGAGCTGTCCCATAGAAATATTTTGAAAGCACATTGAAAATTAAAATTTTCTATTGGTTAGATTTTAAAAAGGGAGGTGAAACATACCAAATTAATTTTGATAATATAGTTTATTTGACCCAACACACCCAAAGTATTATTGTATCATTATATAATCCACGTAAAATTTTATTATTAAGACATTTTACATTCTTTCTTCATACTAAGTGTTTGAAATTTAGTGTGTATTTTATACTTACAGCACTTCCTAGTTCAGACTAGCGGCATTTCCAGTGGCCACCATACTAGACAGAGAAGCTCAATGCAGTGAACTGGAGGGGGCTGAAGTTGAAGCAGATCCCAGTTCAGAGGTTACTTCAGAAGTCCCTGAGAAAGATAAGGGCTGCTTGGATTAAGATAGTAGCAATAGAGATGGCCAAAAGCAAACAGATTTGCGATTAGCTTGAAAAGAGTTAAGAGCAATGAAATGAAGGAATGTAAGGAAAGCATTAAAAGGCAAAATACAACAGAAATAAACTGTAAGATAATTCTAAGAATGCTCCTCATTAATACTTTAGCCCTCAATTTTCTCTTTATGGAAGGGCCTTATTGGCAGACTATGTATTTTAACAGTCACTTAGGATTTTATTTTCTTTCTTATACTTACTTTTATTTTTGATCAATTACTTTTCTGTGTTGCTCTGCTTCAAAATTCCTGTTTCTTTATCTGTTCATCCATTTATTTAATTTGATTTGATTTTACAGTCATTATTGACTGACTAATTTGTACTAGGTTTTATGCTAAACATTGGGAAGATAAAGAAAAATAAGAAGTGATACTAGTCATAGCTTTTCTTCTTTCTATATTTCATGGGAGACCATCAGAGAATCTAACCTACAACCTGCTGTGTAGGGGTTCTGGGAAGTGTAGTTCCCAGGCTCCTCCCCTTCAAGGCAAGGAAAAGTGGCCACAGGCTAAGTTGAAATATATGCCTAGATATGTGTGTATTAGGCATATTTTTGCATCTGGGGTAAAATATATGGCTGTAAACCTCAAATACTCAGTTTCAATTTTGCACTCCCAAATAAATTTTTCAATTACATTTCTAACATTTATATTTTGAATGATGTTATTGTTTCTTTCACCAGAATCAAAAAGTTTCTTAAGAAGTTTAAAGGCCTTTGAGCCCTAAAAAACTGTTAAGACTGAACATTCAAACAGTCAATAGCCAGAACGTATACAAAATTAAAATTCTGACCTATAATGTGCATCAACCTGCTTAGGACACCAACCCCCTTACATGTAATAAACAATGCAGGAAGCCAGCCTGCTAAAAGTCAAATTCACAGGAAGCCACATTGCTATCTCCGGTGACAATCTAGGAAGCTAAATGATAACTTTTGTAACATCAGCACAAAATGGCCAGGACTTGATTAATAGCTGACAGTTTTCCTAATTTCTGCCACTTAATTTCCAAGTGATGACCAATCAGAGAAAGTTAAATACGCACCCATAACCAATCACACAGGGCGCCCCACCCCTATCTAGACTGCTTACAGCTTCCCATGAAACAGGCTCCAATCAGGGCTTTCCCTTTTTCAGCTACAAAGCTTTCTCACTCCCCTGCCTGCCTTTGAGTTCCTGCCAAAGTGCAAGCAATGATAGCTAATTTCTTTACTATAGCAAGCTCAGAGCAAATAGCCTTGGCTTTTCTCATTTGGTTTTCTTTCCACACTATTTAGCAAGGTAGCATTTGATCTGAAAATAAACTGTATTTGGTAAAGGAAAGAAGACATGTTATTTTCTGAAACCATTTTTTTTTCTCATATGTAGTGGGCAGTATGCCACAATGGTTAAGTACTTGAATTCTGGAATTAGAAAACCAATCAGACTTCAAGTCTCATCATTTTTACTTTCTACCTGTATTTTATCAGAATAATTGCTTGGCTTTGAAAGCCTTGGTTTTCTCATCAATAAAATGGTTAAAATAATGGAATCTATTCTTTAGGGTTATGGGAAGGATTAAACTAAGTGACTACATTATCTAATTTGGTATTATCATTACCTTCTCTTTCCAACTTCATGACCTCTGATACAGTTTGGATATTTGTTCCTGCCCAAATCTCATGCTGAAATGTAATCCCCAATGTTGGAGGTGGGGCCTGGTGGGAGGTGTTTTGATCATGGGGGTGGATCTCTCATGAACAACTTAGGCCTTCCTCTTAGTGAGAAGTAAGCTCTCATTCTGAGTTCATACAATATCTGGTCACTTAAAAGTGACACCTTCCCCCAACTCTCTCTCTCTTTTGCTCCTGCTTTTGCCATGTGATATACCTGCTCCCCCTTTGCCTTCTGGCATGTGGAAACTTCCTGAAGTCTCCCTAGAAGCTGAACAGATGCTAGCATCATGCTTCCTGTAAAGCCCGTAGAACTGTGAACCAATTAAACCTCTTTTTTAAAAAAATAAATTATCCAGTCTCAGGTAATTATTTATAGCAATGCAAGAATGGCTTAGTAAAGAAAATTGGTACCAAGGAGTGGAACATTGCTATAAAAATACCTGAAAATGTGACAGCAGCTTTGGAACTGGACAATGGGCAGAGATTGGAAGGGTTTGGAGACCTCAGAAGAATACAGAAAGATGAAGGAAAGTTTGGAACTCCTTAGAGACTAACTAAATGGTTGTAACCAAAATGCTGATAGTGAAGTCCAGGCTGCTGAGGCCTCAGATGGAAATAAATAATTTATTGGGAACTGGAGCAAAGGTTACACATGTTATGCCTTAGCAAAGAACTTGGCTGCATTGTGTTCCTGCTCTAGGGATCTGTGGAAGTTTGAACTTCATAGTGATGATTTAGGGTAGCTGGCAGAAGAAATTTCTAAGCAACAAAGCATTCAAGATATGTGTGACCTGGCTGCTTCTGACAACCTATGCTCAGATGTGGGAGCAAATAAATGACTTAAAGTTGGGATTTATATTTAAAAGGAAAGCAGAGCATAAATGTTTGGAAAATTTGCAGCCTAGCCATGTGGCAAAGAAAGAAAATGCTTTTTCAAGAGAGGACTTCAAGCAGGCTGAGGAGCAACCACTTGCTAGAGAAATTTGTATGACTAAAAATGAGCCAAGTGGTAATAACAAAGACTATGGGGAAAGGACCTCAAATGCATTTCAGAGATTTCCCATGCAGCCCCTACCATCACAGGCCCTGGGGCCTAGGAGGACTGAATGGTTTTGTGGGCCAGGCCCAGGTCCCTGCTGCCTGCACATCCTTGGGACAAACTCGCTGCATCCAGGCTGCTCCAGCTCCAGCTCCAGCTGTGGCTCAAAGGGGTCCTAGCTCAGGCTGCCACTTCAGAGAATGAAAGCTATAAGCTTTTGCAGTTCCCACATGGTGTTAAGCCTGCAGATACACAGAGGTCAAGAGTAAATGTAGCTTGGCAGCCTCTGCCTAAATTTTAAAGGATGTGTGAGAAAGGCTGGGAGCCTAGGTAGAAGCCTGTTGCAGGGGTGGAACCCCCATAAACAACCTCTACTGGAGCCATGTGGAGGGAAAATGTGGGGTTGTAGCCCCACACAGAGTCTCCAATGGGGCACTGTCTTGTGCAGCTGTGGGAAGAAGGCTGATGTCCTCCAGACCCCAGAATGGTAAATCCACCAGCAGCTTGTACCTTATACCTGGAAAAGCTGCAGGTACTCACCTCTAACCCATGAAGGCAGCTGTGGGGGCTATTGCCTGAAAAACCACAAGGGTAGAGCTACCTAAGTCCTTGGGAGCCCACCCTTTGTACCAATGTTCCCTGGATGGAATCAAAGGACATGGAGTCAAAGGAGATTATTTTAGAACATTAAGACTTAATGACTGCCCTGCTGGGTTTCAGATGTGCATGGGGCATATTGCCCCTTTCTGTTGGTCAATTTCTCCCTTTTGGGATGTGAATGTTTACCTAACACCTATACCACCATTGTATATGAGCAGCAAATAAATTGATTTTGTAGGCTCATAGGTGGAAGGAGATGAATCTCAGATGAGATTTAGGATTTTCAACTTTATGTTGAAGTAAGTTAAGAGGACATGAAATTCAGGGGGAGGGGTGCATTTATATGGTTTAGCACCAATATAAATTTATACAGGAAAATATAAATTTATATTCATCCCCTCCAAATCTCATGTGGAAATGTAATCCCCAGTGCTGGAGGTGGGCCTGGTGGAAGGTGACTGGATCATGGGGATGGATCCTTCCTCAATGGTTTAGCATCTTTGCCTTCCACCATGATTATAAGCTTCCTGAAGTCTCCTTAGAAGCAGAGTAGATGTCAGCATCATATTTCTTGAATAGTCTGCAGAACCATGAGTCAATTAAACCTCTTTTTTTTTTTAAATTTACTTTCAGTTCTGGGGTACATGTGCAGATCTTGCAGGATTGTTACATAGGTATACACATACCATGGTGGTTTGCTTCCTCCATCCCCCCCCCGTCACCTCCATTAGGTATTTCTCCCGATGTTATCCCTCCCCAATCTCCCCACCCCCTGCTATCCCACCCCTAGCCTCCCAACCCCCAGCAGACCCCAGTGTGTGATGTTCCTTACCCTGTGTCTATGTGTTTTCATTGTCCAATACTCACTTATGAGTGAAAACATGCAGTGTTTGGTTTTCTATTCTTATGTCAGTTTGCTGAGAATAATGGTTTCCAGCTTCATCCATATCCATGCAAAGGACATGAACTCATCCTTTCTTATAGCTGCATAGTATTCCATGGTGTATATGTGCCACATTTTCTTTATCCAGTCTATCTTTGATGGGTATTCGGGTTGGTTCCAAGTCTTTGCTATTGTTAACAGTGCCACAATGAACATACATGTGCATGTGTCTTTATAATAGATCAATTTATAATCATTTGAGTATATATTCAGTAATGGGATTGCTGGGTCAAATGGTATTTCTAGTTCTAGATCCTTGAGGAATTGCCACACTGTCTTCCACAATGGTTGACCTAATTTATACTCCCATCCACAGTGTAAAATTGTCCCTATTTCGCCACATCCTCTCCAGAATCTGTTGCCTCCATATTTTTTAATGATTGCCATTCTAACTGGAATGAGATGGTATCTCAATGTGGTTTTGATTTGCATTTCTCTAATGACCAGTGATGATGAGCATTTTTTCATATGTTTGTTACCACATAAATGTCTTCTTTTGTTGAAAAGTGTCTGTTCATATCTTTTGTCCATTTTTTGATGGGGTCATTTGTTTTTGTCTTGTATATTTGTTTTAGTTCTTTGCAGATTCTGGATATTAGCCCTTTGTCAGATGAGTAGCTTGCAAAAATTGTTGGTTGCCAGTTCACTCTAATGATTGTTTCTTTGGCTGTGCAGAAGCTCTTTAGTTTAATTAGATCCCATTTGTCTATTTTGGCTTTTGTTGCCATTGCTTTTGGCATTTTAGTCATGAAGTCCTTGCCTGTGCCTATGTCCTAAATGGTATTGCCTAGGTTTTCTTCTAGGGTTTTTATGGTGTTAGGTCTTATGTTTAAATCTTTAATTTATCTGGAGTTAATTTTTGCATAAGGTGTAAGAAAGGGGTCCAGTTTCAGCTTTCTGCACATGGCTAGCCAGTTTTCCCAACGCCATTTATTAAACAGGGAATCCTTTCCCCATTGCTTGTTTTTGTCTGGATTGTTTAAGTTCAGATGGTTGTAGATGTGTGGTGTTGCCTCCAAGGCCTCTGTTCTGTTCCATTGGTCAATATCTCTGTTTTGGTACCAGTACCATGCTGTTTTGATTACTGTAGTCTTGTAGTATAGTTTGAAGTCAGGTAGTGCGATGCCACCAGCTTGGTTCTTTTGCTTAGGACTGTCTTGGCTTTGTGGGCTCTGTTTTGGCTCTATATAAAGTTTGAGGTGGTTTTTTCCGGTTCTGTGAAGAAGGACAATGGTAGTTTGATGGGGATAGCATTAAATCTATAAATTACTTTGGGCAATATGGCCATTTTCACAATATTGATCCTTCTTAACCATGGGCATGGAATGTTTTTCCATCTGTTTGTGTCCTCTTTTATTTCCTTGAGCAGTGGTTTGTAGTTCTCCTTGGAGAGGTCCTTCACATCCTTTGTTAGTTGTATTTCTAGGTATTTTATTCTCTTTGTAACAATTGTGAATGGAGTTTGCTCATGATTTGGCTCTCTGTTAATGGTGTATGAGAACGCTTGTGATTTTTGCATATCGATTTTGTATCCTGAGACTTTGCTGAAGTTGCTTATTATCTTAAGGAAATTTTGGGCTGAAACGATGAGGTCTTCTAAATATACAATCATATTGTCTGCAAATAGAGACAATTTGACTTCCTCTTTTCCTAATTAAATACCGTTTATTTCTTTTTCTTGCCTGATTGCTCTGTCTAGAACTTCCAATACTGTGTTGAATGGTGAGAGAGAGCACCCTTGTCTTGTGCCAGTTTTCAAAGGGAATGCTTCCAGTTTTTGCCCATTCAGTATGAAATTGGCTGTGGATCTGTCATAAATAGCTTTTATTATTTTGAGATATGTTCCATCAGTATCTAATTTATTAAGAGTTTTTAGCATGAAGGGCTGTTGAATTTTGTCAAAAGCCTTCTCCGCATCTATGGAAATAATCATGTGGTTTTTGTCTTTGGTTCTGTTTATGTGATGGATTGATTACATTTATAGATTTGCATATGTTAAACCTGCCCTGCATCTCAGGGATGAAGCTTACTTGATCATGATGGATAAGTTTTTGATGTGCTGTTGCATTTGGTTTGCCAGTATTTTATTGAAGATTTTTGCATCGATGTTCATTATGGATGTTGGCCTGAAATTCTCTTTTTCACTTGTATCTCTGCCAGGTCTTGGTATCAGGCCGATGCTGGTCACGTAAAATGAGTGATGGAGGATTTCTTCATTTTGTATTGTTTGGAATAATTTCAGAAGGATGGTACCAGTTCCTCTTTGTATGTCTGGTAGAATTTGGCTGTGAACCCATCTGGACCTAGATTTTTTTTGGTTGGTAGGCTATTAGTTGCTGCCTCAACTTCAGACCTTGTTATCAGTCTACTCAGGGATTCAACTTCTACCTGGTTTAGTCTTGGGAGGGTGTAAGTGTCCAGGAATTTATTTTATAAATTACTCATTCTCAAACATTTCTTTATAGCAATGCAAGAATGGCTTAATACAACTTCCATTCTAGTCCACACATAAATTACCTCTTAACCTATATCCCTTTCTCTATCAGATCCTTCCTTTAACCCATCCAACAAGAAGCAATCAAATACGTTTTCCTTAATTGTTGTTGAATCATCTCATTTTATTACTCAAAAATACCCAAGACTTTAAAGACATTCAGACTCATCTTTCTGCATGCTCTCATGCTCTCCCTCACAAGAACAACTCTTTGCTTGCCAAACGCGCACACACACACACACACACGCACGCGTTCATTGGTCTAGGAGTGTCCTCCAAAATCCTATGCCTAAAACTGTTTCTTTTCACTGCTCATGTTTGGAATGAACTGCACCTTTCTCAATATCTGAATCCTACATTTCATTTATGCTCCAGTTCAAATCCTTTCTCTCCCTTAAAGTCATATTAGGCCACTATATTCCACAGCAATTTCCTCTCCCTAGAAGTCTAAATCTTTTACTAGACTCATGAATCACATTCTAATTTGCAGTATATTTAACTTCTCATGTATGTATGTCAAAACCTCAGTGTATTCCTTTTTATGTATTGCCATATAGCTAAGTATAGTAACAATCATTGTTATTCAAGACTAACTATGTTTCTGGTACTGTGCCAAACACTTCATTTTATCTTATTTAACTCACCCCAGAACTCTTGAGGGAGGGACTATAATTAGCTACTTATCAGGTGAGAACATTTAAGCATGGAGAAGTTCAGTCAGAAGAGTTAGTAAGGTGGATTGGAACCACTTAGGTTTGTCTGACTCTACAGCTTATGGTATCAATTAACATTTTGTGGATTGGTTAAACATATTGCTTTATAAGACTTTACTGGACACATATACAAATTTTCTTTCAAAGGCTTTTGGGGAAACCCAAATACAGGATTCATTTTATAGATTACATACTTCTACAACAAAGTTAACTTTCTAAGACATCTTTCTCCAATTTGTATTAGAAATCTTAAAATAATCAGAAGAGCATCAAAATACATTTATTTAGTTTCATGGTTGTTCAGAATTGAGACACAGGAGAGTAAGTCATGGGAGGCCATGTGACACCTTTGTGTTCTCCATTCATATTTTGAATGAGACTTGGGTATCACTCTTCACTGTTGGGTTTTAGGCTACTTGCCCAGGTCTCAGCTAAGGAGAGGAATAATTGTAATTTATAACACTTCAGTAACATATAAAGATCAAAATTAATATAAAATTTCAAATATTGAATATTCCATGAGATTTTAGTGTGAAACAGAGAGTTGTTTTGTTTTGTTTTGC
This sequence comes from Sapajus apella, assembly GCF_009761245.1. Taxonomy (NCBI): domain Eukaryota; kingdom Metazoa; phylum Chordata; class Mammalia; order Primates; family Cebidae; genus Sapajus; species Sapajus apella. The sequence continues at coordinate 3,466,194 of NW_022436942.1, read as the reverse complement.
TTTTACTTGTCCTGCTCAATAATTTCAGTGCATTCATTTTTTAAACGTGGTGGGGAGGTAGAAGTATACTAAAGTTATAATGAACCTTGTCTAAGATATAATCAGAGAAGTGTATGAACTCTCTTGAGCCTTACTGAATTTTAAAAGAAGCCAACCAAATTCAAAAACTTGACCATTCAAGGATATTAAACTGACCTTATCCTTTCTGTGATCCATAGTAAAGAAAATTGGAAAACTCTGAACCTGACAAAGAAACTCTATTCCAGAGAGTGTAATGTCCAACAAAAATCATTTCCAAAATACACATAAAATATTAAAAGGCCATATCTTTATTTTATTCTTGTTTGTTCTATAAAAATAAAAATGTATAGGGAGGAAAGGATCATTTCAATCAACATTCAGTGGTAATTAAAAGCAATCACAGTCCTCAGGCTGTTTCTTTCATATATGATCCAGTGATCAGAAGGAATTGGAAATGATTACATTTTAACTCAAAACACATTTCCATCCAGAACTGAGATTCGAAGCATGAAAAAGGCACAGTGGTGGCCCTGTTTCATTTCCATCTGAGGCTCTAATCTGAACTTGAGTGATTATTCTGCCAGATTTCTGACTGTGCAGAGATCCAAAAAGTCAAAGTAAGCATATTCTTGTATGCTGTTTCATGAGAAAAAATAAAATTTCTCCAATTACCATGTTTGCATTTTGTAGAATGTCTCTATTTAAATCGATTAGATGTTAAACAAGAGCATCTGTAAAATTCACAGCTCAGAGTTAATCTGGCTTTATCCCAGGCACTCAATCTGAAAAGTAAGTGATTGTAATCACTCTGAGAAAGGAAGTTAGCGACAGTATATAATGAAAAACAATCTGGATCAATTAAATTTAGCTTGATTTTCGAATTAAGAAATAAATCCCATGGTTGGTCTTCCATTTGACAGACTTCTTCAAGCCCCATTAAAAATGCTCATCTTTTTCTGATATTCTGTTAGTGCTTCTAGAATGACATGGTCATTAATGATAAGGATAAAAGCAGAGAAAAATGTAAAGCCTCATGCCAGGAATTAGTCATACAAAACACCTGAAGGCTGTTGTAGTTGCTCTGACTTCACAGCTCCTGGTTGTTTTGTTCCAAAACAAACATTTCAGGAAAAAAAAGAGAGTCTTTTTTTTTCACATTTGTGCAAGTCTCTTTAATGATTGGATTAATCAAAGACGGTGAATTCACGTATCTCCTTCCACATTCCATGTGCTGCAATGTGTTAAGTTGGTTGAAGTTTACGGAGACAGTCTCACCTTACACAACTTAGTTGGTAAAAGAAATGTTTTAATGACCTTTGAAATAATTGTAGATATTCTTCTTTGATACTATACCAAAACTTTACAAATACTAGCTTTTTAATGGTTACTGTAATGTAAAATCCAAAACCATACCAATGAACTTTTATATTGTATTACATTAAAATACACTGGTCTGTATTATACCTTGAATGAATTTTTTACTCATGTATGATTTTGTAATATGATGCATTGGTCATTTGAAAAATATCAGTTTATTGAGTTATGCAGATCTTCAGAATGTTGACACATTTCCTCAAACGTCAGAATACCACATTTGTTATATCCACGTAACAAACACAGATCTCATAATTAAAGTCCTTTTAAGTTTTGGGAAGCTTTCAGCTCACAGTGGTAGATACAAATTTTCCAAAATTCAAATTTCCACTTGAAAGCTTGAATTTTATCATTGGCCTTAAATGCCTGTTATTTTCCTAGAAGTGACAGATTCACTTCATTTTTCATAAAATAACTATAGCCATTATTTTAAGCATAAATCTCATTCAGCTTGCAACTCAAACAATGGTTTTTCCTATAGACAAGCATTGTACTTTGGCATGCAGAAGTGCTTAATGTGTACAGAATATTAAACAGATGTGTACTCAAGGGTTGAGATTTAATACATTTTCACTGTTTTATCAAGGACATTATTAAGTGAGACTTACTGAGTGCATGACAATGAAGAAGACAATTTAGTGTCACCTCCATGTTTGCCACGAAGACACCAGCAAATTTACCCACCATTGCTTTTTACTATCAGTGCAGATGACAACACAGTAAGTAGAGAATAACATCTCAGCATCATTATAAAAATAGCTTTGATATCACAGGAGCCCCAGGGGTCCACAGACCACACTGCTGCTCTACAATGTGATATCGATTCAAACTTGGCACCTAAAGAATTTACATGCTAAACTTATCCCCCAAAACGACCTAATGAAATGTGATTCAGGCACTTCCTGGGTCTCAAACAAGAATGAATTCAGTGCTTTCAGAGCCATCTGTTCACTAATTAATATTGTATTTGTCTTAGTGATATTGGGAGTGCTGCTCTTTAAAAAGTTGAATATTTAAGTGAATTTTCAAACTTTCTAAACTTATTCAGAAGGATTTCACAGTATCCCCAAATGAGAATCAGTGACGAATTCTTTATGGCTTTATGGCTTATTCACAGGGTAGTTCTGAGGCTGTTTCAGAACCGGGCTGGGTCACTGATCAATACTTAACCCACAGACTACAATTCATGAAATCACTTTTTTGGAGTTATCCATTCAATCCTGTTCCCAGTCCACCCCTACTACATTAAAACCTACAGAAACACTGCCAGAAAGGTTCTAGTTTTTGCCCTAGAAGCAGACTCAGAGGCCCCTGAAATTAGTTCTCTGAGATATTTTCTATGTTTCTGCACCTTCCCTCCCCACCACATCCTTTTTCTTCAGTGGTTATGAAGTATTGTTCTCTTTTAAAATCAGCCAGAAAAAGGAAGTACTAGTGCCTTATAACACATATAATTCATCAAGAACATGAATACAACCCACTTCACATTCAATCAACAAACATCTCTTGATAGCCTTATGAAGATGCTGAATTTAGTGCAGGGGATTTGGGGGTGAAGACAATAGTAACAACATCATGAAGAGACTGAAGTTACAATTCTTGGCCTCAATAAACCAAAATCATTTGAGGGAAGAACTACTCGGACTCATGTGAAAGGTCCATGATGAATCAAGGCAAATGTCCAAGGAGAAGTCAAATGAGTAATACCAAATCCATGCTATTCCTACAACTTCAAACACACTCCTGGTCTTATGACTTGTTCATTCAATGTTTTCTTGGCCTGGAAACTTTATCCCTTAGCTCTCCACACGTTATGCATCTCTCTGTTCAAATGCCCCCTTAGCGGTGGAGGCTTTCCCCTATCTAAAATTTCTTATCCTGTTTTATTTCCTTTACAGGACCTACCCACTGCCTGACATATTATATATTTTTTGTTTGTTTGTTATTGTCTGCCTCACTCCATTTGAATGTAAGTTCCGAAGGGCAGGGATTTAATTATTCACTGCTATATCTTGATCTAGACAGTTTCTGGTTCATAACAGGACACAATAAATATCTGAAGAAGGTCGGGCATGGCAGCTCACACCTGTAATCCCAGCACTTTGGGAGGCAGAGGCGGGTGGATCACCTGAGGTCAGGCGTTTGAGACAAGAAATATCTGAAGAATAAATTAATGAATGCCATAGTAGCTTAGAGCATGGAGAGAAGACCAGTGGGTACTAACTATATGTTAAGGACATACTTCACAGGTTGAAGCTTGAGCTAGGCCTTGAAAGATGTTTCTAACATGTAGGGCCAATGAGCAGAGCAGTCTACTTGTTTTACAGGGCTCAAGTGAGATGCCATCTTCTCAAGGAAGCATTGCCATGGCTTCCAGGGCTGGGTGAGGCACCTTTGCTTTGAGTTCCTGTAACTCTCCACATTCTCTCCCATGGTCCAGGTCACCCAGGTGTAGCTTATCTGTTTACTTGTCTGACTGCTCTAGTAGAATATTATTAGCTCTGGGACAATAGGCACAGTGTCTTATTCACAGTTTCATATCTAGCCATAGTATAGAAGCTGTTATGGGATAACAATCCCACAAATACTTGCTAACCATATGATTTAATGAACTAAGAAGAAAGCTCCTATGGAGGTATGAAAAGCATATATGGACAAAATCATAAAGGTTCATAGAACAGAGACATGGATTTTGGGTTTTGATCATGGAGATGCTGTGACAATTATCTTAGCAATATCAGTATGAGCATGTTGTACAAGATGAAGGAAGTGAAAAAATATTACAGAGATGAACTATAACCATCCTACAATGCTCTAGGCACAAAATAATAAGGGCCTAGGCCAGGCTGGTGGCAATGGAAAAAGTCTGAGAGAGCAGATGTAGCCAAAGGTCTTGGTAATTGATTCAATGTTAAGAGCAGCAGAGAGGACGGCATATTTAAGGACTACAAGAGGGTGGTGGAGTCCCTCTGACCTGTATTTCAAATCTCAAAGCTGCAGGGAAAGAGTATTTGGCAAATTATTCATGATAATGGCATTATTTCCTCATTCTAGCAATACTGAATGGTAGAATCTGTAAGAATTTATTTATACAGCCTATACCCTGATATTAAGCTTTTAGACAAAACTTAAAAGTCCTAAGATTAAATTTATTTTACGAATGCTGCCAGTTATTTATGAGAAGTTGTTCAGTTCTAAGACACAAAGATATTGAAATATTAAATTGCATCACAGTCTTCTTCAGAAATAACCCAGAATTCAGGGCTTCAAGAAACATCAAAGCAAATAAGGCAAACAAGATTTATCTCTCATGAGAATGATCTAAGACTCCACACAGGTGCAGTGATGCATGGACCAGGCTGGGGTGGGTGTGTAGGGGAAATGGCAGCACAATTACCAGATGTTTTCTCTTCCTGCCTTGGAAGTCAGCTTTGGTGACCCCTCTTTTGCAAATAAGAAAGTTGCAGTAAGGTAAAAAAGGAAGATGAGCTACCAAAGGTCACAGGGCTGATCACAGGCAGGATTCCTGACACTTAGATGAGGAGCAGAGTCTAACACTTTATACAACACTACAGCTAGAGGGATAGGTAAGCTTCAGAAATGGCAAACTTTGGTCCTCTCTATCTGCTCTCCAACAAAGGAAAACAAGGGACTCAGGAGCAAAGAATAATCAGGAGTATTTAAGAAGTTATTAGAGAATATAGAAAATCTGAAATGTCAGAAACTTTGTGGGAAGAAGAGGTTCAAAGATAAGGTCCCATTGGCTTTGTGTCAATTTCCTCCTTTGGCTTCTGAATCTGGGTCTCTATCAGTCTCATTTACATCTCATTTTTCTAACCAAAAGCATCTGTATGGCTTAGGAGTGTGATACGGGACGTGTGCTTCCCATACTTTATTTAGTTGTGTTCTTCAGCATCTGATCTGAATGTCAGGGATTTATTTGACAGCATGTTGATTTCATCTTGCTGCCTTCTTCTCTCACCTCAGTTTTGTTCTTTTGACTCAGTTCTGAGATCTCTTTGCATTATAGCAAAATAGCCACTATTCTGTCTTCTCAACAATCACAGTGAAAGGTCTTTTTCTCAGTGTTCTAAGGGCCCCTAAATTGAATTTTACTAGCTCTTATTAAATTATATGGTCTTCATTGAATCAATCATTATGTTAAGAGAGTGATAATTGACCAAACATAGGTAATGTGCCCACAGATGGAATGAATAGATGGGTCAATAATATCCACCGTTCATGGACCTTCCTGAAAAAGAATAGATTTCCTAGACAAAAGTAAATGTGCTGTTAGCAAAAAGAGAGAAAATAGATATTGGGCATAGAAATGGCAGCTGTCTACCATACCCACCCACCCTAGTTCAAGTAAAAGTGGATTTCTTCTGAGGAAACGTGTTGATTGGAACTGGCCCTGGACTGTTTTCAGGAATGAGAAAACTCTAAAGACCCTAATCCCCTGCCCTTCCTTCTTTGCCTAGTTCCCCACATCCTTTCTGTTCTTTCTGGACGATTCCTTCAGCTTAAGCATAATCTTTGCTTTCTCCAACTTTTGTATGCCATGGACCCAACTGTCTCTAGTGGCACCTCTCATTACACTCTTTCAGTACCTGCATTGTCTTCTCATTGCTTCATTTTATCTGTTTCCTAATTCCAAATTTCAGAACAGAAAGCTGATGGTTTGTTCGTTGTATGCCCATGTTGGAGGTAATATGCCACACACTAGCCATGGCAATCTATGGCTTGCCTACCAAGTCCAGTGCTAATTCTTGTTCTAGTCAGCTTAGTGGTGATAGATACAGGAGGCAGATAAGGTGGAAGGTCCCCAGAGAATCTTCAACCGGCCTGAGCACTGGGAGGACAGGGTGGAGCCTCAGGAAGTTCACTTCGTTTATAGCAGGTAGGAGCCTGGCCTCTCCTGTTCGTGGGTGGTAATCTGGGATTCAGTCAGTGAGGTGGAGAGCCTGTTAGCAGGACTGCATTTTACCTTGCTGAGTTGTTTTCCCTTTTTGCTTTTTGCCCAATAAATTCTGCTTCTCACCCTTCTATGTGTCTGCAAGCCTAATCTTTCCTGGTATTGTGACAAGAACCTGTTTTTTTTCTACAACAGTAGGAATGGAGGGAAGATGTTCTTAACCACCTTGGCCAGACCATAGGCCATAATATTTCTTTTAGCAGGACAGAACTTCTCATAGGTGAAGTCCCAAGCACAGTATCAATGACATTCTTCTAATAACTTTATGTTCCCACACTCCAAATCAATTACTTCACTTCTTTCAGGATCCTTTCATCACCCACTCTCCCTGCATTCTTCTCAGGGAAAGCATATGCAATCTTAAAGGGATCACTCTATTCTCCTGTCCCTAATCTACCAGCCCACATTCTTATCTAAAAGCTGTCTACATCACCTGGGCTCTGAATTCTACTCTATTCCCTTTCCCACGTATTTTTCTCCAGCCATTGTCAGTTTCCTAAGATACATTACATGTTTCTCCATGTGTTCATTATCTGTGCCTTCCCACTTATGCCTGTCCACTAGAAAACAAACTCCCTGAGGCACGAATGTGGTATGTTTCATTTAACACGACCCCTGGCCCCTGGCTCAGTAGCTTGCCACGTAGCAGGTTCTCAATTTTTGTGGTTTGTTTGACTGATCTGAGTGTGGCAGCTCCTCAATAAATAAAACTACCCCCTCTCATATTCCCTTCTTTTAACTTTGTTCAGTGTTTATTTGAGAAATTTTCTGTTTAAAGAAACTTTCCTATAAACAAAATATGAATAGAAATCCTTTTGGCAGAAAAGTATTCTTACTTTGTTGGTACTGAAGATTGGTAATACATTGATTTGTATATGTTTTCTAGAAATATGAATGTGTTCTCCTAATGTCTCTTTCATGATTCATTTAGTTTAATTTACTAAGAATTCTGGAATGCCTTTTAACTGATGATGCATTTCATGTTATGCATATAGCAGAAATAAAATGTTTTGCTCTCAGGAAGCTTCAATCTATTAAGATAACAAAGATTGCATCTGCAAGGATGTTTATCACACTTTGGTTTATAAAAGAAAAACCCTGAAGTAACCCACATACCATTATCAGCAAATTAGTTAAATAAATTGTAATGGTGAAGAAGGCTGCTTATTGCAACAGTTCTGAAATAGCAAAAGACTAGGAAGATTCTAAATGCCCACCAATTGTGGACAAGTTGAATAAACTGAGGTTACACCACAAAAGGAGCACTATGCAGCTGTAATCACAGATATATTTTTAAATGAGAATAGCTATGTGTATGGTGTGTGTATGCTATGCCATCTTCCAGCTAAGGAAGAGGGACACACACACACACACACACACACACACAAACACACACACACACAAGTGACTTACTTTAAAAATGCCATGATAAACTAAAAACTAAAAGCGTGGGCCACCTTTAAGTCAGAATGGGAATTGAGTAAGGATGAATATGACAGTTAGTTTTAAAAAATATTTTGTACATTTTACCCTGGAAATATATGTACATCATCCAAAAAATAAAAACTTAAAAATCAATTCTTAAAATAAGAAAGCTAAAAGAAAATAATAAATCTAACTATTTTTGAGTTGGTGGCGTAACCACTCAAAGAAGGGTTATTTCAAAGTGACTTTAAAACAGTAATTTTGCTGTATATCCCTAGTGGGTTACATTCTAAGAACAAAAGAAGTGCAAAAAAGTCTCCTCAGTAATCAAAGCTCTTCTCAGTAATCACAAGGTTAATTTTAATATATTATCATTCTGATACTAGTATAATAAAAAGCAAATAAATATTTATATTATTTCATTGAACAAAGGCATTCAGTGAAGGAAAAAAAAGATACAAATATAAATCAAATAAGTAAAAAGCCTGTAACCAAAGTTGGTATTGAAAGTTTCAGTATGGACTCCTGAATAATTTTTCCACTTTAGACCACTGAAAAGGTCTAGAGACCCTGGTCAACACAGCAACTATAATGGGTATTCTAAATACCATTCTCCGTTAAAAAGAACTTTGTTAGAAAGGCTTGATTCTAGATCTAGGGCTTCTGAAGTCAGGAGAATTTGATTATAGAATAATAACAGCAGAGGATTTAGCATATTAAATATGTTTAAAATTGTTTGATTACAATAATAATTTTAAAAAGCTCATTGGTGAACTTTGCCAGTTGTTAAGGAATGCTCATGATTCTAAAATCTGATTTTTAAAAAACAAGGATTTATACAGTTTTTTCTGTACAAAGAGCACTTTTAGGTAACAAAATAATTAATGTAGGAAAGCCATTTTTTCTAAAAGAATTCCAGCTAATTAATGAGGAAGAAATTATAGAATTGGACTATCTCAATTTTGTAATCTCCAGTGAATTAATCATTTTAGGTGGTGACCATGAACAGCTACTAAATTTATTAGGGAAAAAGCTGATGAGGAACTTTATAAGGAAAGATTTGTCTGATATTACCTATCAGAAACTGACCAATCTTCAAATCATAAACAGGGAGACAACTTAACATTATGTCCCTCCCAATGTGATAAAATAGAAAGAATTATGTTCCTCCTGATGCAATACAATATTTTGATCCAATAAGAAGTACACAACATCATCTGTGAACTATTCTTGCAAAAATTTTAAAAAATCAAACGAATCTGATTAAATCGTAGAAATACAAGGGACTGAGAACATAATAAATGACATCACAGGGGTATAAACAAATCATCAAAATCTACAATGTGGTAGATACTCCAGAAAAATTTGTTCAATAGGTAAATTGTAAAAAAAAAAAAAAAAAAAGAAGAAGAAAAATGAACCTACATGTTACAAGAACACTGGAGACATAACAACCAAACATAATATGTGAACCTGCTAGGGTCCTGATTTACACACTAACTCTTTTTGTTTTTGTTTTTCTTTTGTTTTATACTTGTTCTTAGCTATTTCATTCATCTATTCAGTCTTTTCTGAATAACTTGACAGCAATGTTTTTTGTTTTTTGTTTGCCAAATGCCTATTTTTTAAAATTATACTTCAAGTTCTGGAATACATGCGTAGAATGTGCAGGTTTGTTATAACCTGCACATGTGCAGAATGTGCATCTTGTTACAGAATATGCAGGTTTGTGCAGGTATACATGTGCCATGGTGGTTTCCTGCACCCATCAACCCATCTTCTACATTAGGTATTTCTCCTAATGCTATCCCTCCTCTAACCCCCCACTCCCTGATAGTCCCCTGTGTGTGCGACATTTCCCTCCCTGTGTCCACGTGTTCTCATTGTTCAACTCCAACTTATAAGTGAGAACATGCGGTGTTTGGTTTTCTGTTCTTGTGTTGGTTTGCTGAGAATGATGGTTTCTGGCTTCAGAAACTATCATCAGAGTGAACAGGCAACCTACAGAATGGGAGAAAATTTCTGCAATCTGTCCATCTGACAAAGAGCTAATATCCAGAATCTACAAGGAACTTAAACAAATTTACACACACTAACTTTTATAAAAGAAGAAAGAAGATACATTGAAGTCTCAATACCATTATTACTTTTTTCAAGCATGATAATATGTTTGGGCATAAAATCTTGTAACTTGCACAGGTTCATAATGAAATATTTATAGATACGAGAGATGATGTTTGAGGTTTACTCAAAAGAACCCAGTGTGTAGATGGGTAGGGATATGCGGGTGGAGGTGGAGGTTAAATAAGATTGGTAATGTGCAGGTAACTGCTGAAGTGAAGTAATGGTCCCAAGGAACATCACAATGCTGTTATCTCTACTCTTTTAATACATGTGACAATTTCTATAATAAACTTTTTAAAAAGCTAGCTATATCGTTATTCCATTTTCTTTCAATTCTTTTTGGAAAACTCTAAGATGACTTATGGAAACAATGAACTATAAAAATCCCTCTTCAGAACAGTGTGAAATAATAACAAATTAGAAAGCATTAAATCTCTACTCTTCATCAGTTATTTTTTAAAAAGACTATTTCTCACATCAGCTGACATGAAGCATTTATGTAATGGACACTTGGCTAGAAGGTTTTTACTTCATATGAAGGGAATACAATATTTGAGTTAGAAAAAAATATAGATTAAAAATGCAGATTGTTTTAAAATTACTTTCCCTTACAGTAATATTTCATTAGTTTGACATTCAGTAGGACTAAGTTCTATTTTCCAATTTGCCAATCAAAATTGCAAAAGCAAAAGAGCATCTTTCTCTAGACCAAAATCAGTCCCCCAAATCTTTTTAATCTCATTTCCTACAATGACCCTGTCATCAATCCTGTGCCTAAACTAACAAGGCTTTACAAGAGTTTGGTCATTTCCCCAGTCAAATGGACTGACAGCCCCATCTTGAATCATGGCTAGATCTCAACTGTCTTAGGTAGCTATAGGAATAAAGTGCTTCAAAAGAATGAATGTACTGCAGCAAAGAGCTCACTTAAAATAAACTTTCCACAGTTCCATGTTTCTAGTAATCAGAAAAATAAAGACAACGCTTAACAAACGAAAGGTGAGGTAGAAGAAGGATGGCACCAACAACTAAGTGTAAAGGTTCATGGCAACTACTGAAAATTGCCTATCATGTCCAAATGAAAGCAGAGATGTTAATTTTTTCACATGCAGGGATTCCGTGTGTGAGTACATCTGTGTGACCATAATAAAGGCAACAGCACAGAATTCCTGAGAGTTCTGCCAGAGTTTATGCTCGAAAATTCTTAGAAAGGCAATGCTCCCATTCTGCTTCACTGGCAACACAGGAATATGGTTACTAGTATGTTCAGCAATCTGACTTCCAGGGTTCAATCACTAGCTTCACTATGAACTATGTAAAGAACATAGTAACTTAGTTACTATAAACTAATTGTATGGCTTTATCCTCTATGGACTTTAGTCTTCTCATCTATGAAATGGAACTATTTAGCTTCAGCACATAATAATAGCACCTTCTTCCTGGGTTTTCATGAGGACTTTATGATGAAGCATTTAACAAAGGACCTGGTGCATTGTTACCAAAGGGGAATGTCCACATTACACTGGCATTTTAAATCACTAAATCTGAATTGAAGCTCTCTTGCCAAAGCCCGATGTGGGCTCCGTGGTGGACATTATTCATTGTCTAGTTCATCATTTATTGATTCCTCTCTCCATGACAACAGAATCCTTGTTTTTAGTAGGCCACATTGTTACCTGGAGTAAAAGATGACACTTCCCAGCCTCCCTTGACTCTGGGAGTGGCCACATACCCAGTCCTAGTCAATGAGAATCAACTAGAAATGTTGTGTGGAACTTCTAGGAAATTTCCTTGAAAGAGGTGAATCTGCCCTGTTTCCATCTCCTCCTCCACCCAGCTTCCTGGAATGTGGTGATGATGGAAGCTAGGGAAACCCACTAGACCATGAGGCCAGGAAGGCGTCCATGACCTTTGTAACACTAGAGCTGCCTTGCCAACCCCGAGCTTTCCACTTCCAGACTGCTTGCAGATGGGAGACAAAGTTCGAGCTTATTTAATCACAGGGTTTTTGCTTTGATTTGTTTCATTATTATTGTTGTTGTTTTGTTTTTTTCATGCAGTCAACCAAGCCCTTTAGATCTGGTCAGAGACAATAAACATTGTCTGAAAAATACACATTTCATTTAAGTGTATCCATGCCAGTCCATGTGTAGGTGAGAGGAGAAATACGGACCTACAGAACCAAGTAGAGGGACATAGAAACCAGGTAGGGGGACAAAGGCATACAGTTTTGGGAGGATCACAAGAATCCATACATGGCTATGAATCATCATTAAAATATTGCAGTATAAACAGTAGACAGAAATTCCCAGAAGAAAAGACATCTAGAGCTATTGTTAATGGCTCCGGGGCAGGAGGAGAGGAAAAATTTATGCAACTGCCGGGGCTCGAGAATGAGCCAAACTATTTTGGCAGCCAAGCACTGAAAGTCAGTAATCTATAATAAATGAGAGCCACTACACCAAAATTGTTCCTAGAGTGAACCCATTCTGAATTTAATAAAGGAAACATTGCCATCCATACTGAGAACATTTAATTCAATGGCAACCTTTAAAAAGTTTGTTTCTCCAGTCACGGTTCAAGGCACGCACAATGATTTATGTTCTAAGAAATTGTCAGTTATCTTCTTTCATAATAGCAAATGCAAATCCAATGCAATCAGCACTAAAAATCCAGTCAGTCTGGCTGACCTGGAATTGTCTGTAAATAACCAGAGCATGCCAAAATACTCATCACTGCATTGTGGCTGACCCATCTCTTCAGTAATTGTTTAACAGATTTTTAATTGTGTAACATATCTTCCATATGCAGCTCCTTGCTCTTTTCCAGTTATATTTCAATGCTAGAAAGAACCTTCACATTCATCGACCACAGCCCCTGGGTTCAGGGAGATGCCAAATTGAAAATAGCCAGGACTGGTGATTATATACAAAGCTTAAGGCAAAACTCCCACAAAATTTCCTAGAACCTCCCCTTATACAAAATAAAAATGTACACAATTTCAATGTAATCATTTTACTTTGTTTGGTGCTTAGTGAACACAGGAATAGTGAATTGGAATCTTCCTAGAAAGTCTTTCCTATTCTTGAAAATGAATCAATTTATCCTAGTCCTTCTTAAACAATTTCAATTATTTTGACTTTTTGCCAGATCACATTTGCGTGTTTGTAATTCTCTTTTTTTGAATCTGTTCCAGTGTCTCCACACTTTTGTAAAGGTTTGAGCCAGGTACCTGTGGCTCACGCCTATAATCCCAGCACTATGGGAGGCTGAAGCAGGAGGATCACTTGAGCCCAGGAGTTGGAGACCAGCATGGGCAACATGGTGAGACCCCTTCTCTATAAAATTGGTTAATTAGCCATGCATAGTGGCAGGCACCTGTTGTCCCAGCTACCTCCTGCTGACATAGGAGGCTCACTTTAGCCCAGATGGTTGAGGAGGCTGCAGTGAGCCCTGTTTGCACCATGGTATTCCAGCCTGGGCAAGAGCAAAACTCTGTCTCAAAAAAAAAACAGTCTCATGACCCAAACTGCACACATTAATCTGATAAGTATCTGACTAACATGAAGTATGAAGGAAAGATCATTTCACATATATGACACATAAACTTTTATATATTTTCATATCATCTCATTTATAGAGCGCACACACATGCACACAAACACATTCATACCACAAGGTCATCAATGAAGCCAAATTTACTACTGTACTTCTGTCTAGCTGGTGGTCCCTGACTCATACCTGTGTGGATGGGGTCTAAGAATACTATTGAGACCTCATCCTTTTTCACTTCCATTTTGCTTTTGTACATGACTACAGTATTCAAATATGTTGTAATAAGACAATTGTGAACAGTAGCTGTGGTTTAGAAGTCCTCAAACTAGCGTGGAAATTATTTCCAGGGAAAGATCAGGAACACATAACATAAAATTGGCTTTGGTGAAAGTCATAAATTGTGGTGGAGAGCAACATGATGATTGCTAGTTTACTACATGCCAAGCACAGTGCTCTCCTAAGCCTTGCAACAAATGCATGGGGTAGATATTTTACTTCATTTAACAGATGAGAGAAATCACTTCCTTTAATTAGTCATGACTACAGGAGATAGAATTTTAGACCACGACTGCCTGACACCTAGACTTGTGCTCTTAACCATGAAGTTACAATGGTTGCCTACAAATATGGGTATGTCCACATAAAGTAGAATTTGGGTGAGATTTCTCATACTAAAGAAACTGAGAAGAGCTGGAAAATCTTCAAGAACTAAGCAATGGTAGTTGCTTAGTCAATATGAGAGTTTTCATAAAATGCTTGTCCTTAGCTTGAAATGGTTTTAATATCAATTCTAGAAGGATGGTGCTCAGAGAGAGGCCTTTTGATTATTGTCTCACTGATGACAGCATCTGGCTTTTTGACATGAAAGTTGAAGTATTTCTGTAATTACATCATGGTTGTGCACTCAGAACTGGCCTAGAGTCTGGGCAGGAGTGGGGAATTAGTGCTACAGAATAACCTATGGAAAAATGCAGTTTCAAGTACTAGATGAAAAAAGCCAAGGCAGGCAGTGCTGCTTCATATACATATACGAAACCTTCTTGTGATTTTATTTTTAAAGTGTTCCCCAGATGGTTTGGCAAAGGAAAAGTATATGTAGAGAAAAAACTGGAATGAATGAGGCCAGATGTTAGCAGTTAAGTTGGGGTTGTCAGATTCACCAAAGAAACACACAGGATACTCAGTTAAATTTGAATCTTAAACAGCAAATAAATTTTCAATACAAGTATGTACAAAATTTTGTGTTCATATACAACATCAAAAATTATTTGGCTTTTTATCTGAAGTTCAAATTTAGCTGGGAATCCTATATTTTATCTGTTAACACTACAGTAGATGAACCCAGATAGGTGTACGTAAGTGTTCAGTGTTATTCATTGGACTTTGTGACTTTGAAAGCTTTTAAAATAAAAATATTAAAGTGCTTTTCAAATGTTTATTTGTGTAATGATACTTTCAGGGTTCTTAACATTAATTATGAATTTTGTTGCATAGAAAAAGGAGAATGATTTATATTTTAAAACTCTATTTACAGCCCAGAAACATTCAGGTAGAGGTGGGAGGGTTTAAACTGGCCAGAGAGACCCAGCTTCCGCAAGCAGCCTGACCCAGGAAGGTTGTGTTCCCACAGGCTCTAGACTCTCCTTCCCTGTCCCGTGATACTGGGACATCTTAGAGGTACCTATTGAGAAAATCCCACTATACCTCTTCCAGACCAAGTGACACACAGTGGCTTGGCCTAGGGAAACCTCTTAACCCTCTCAGGAAGCACCTGTAGGGACCACTGAGAGCCTCATCAACACCAAACCAAGCAGACCAAAATAATGCCATGAAGGCTCTGAAAATTAAAATATCATACAAAGCACAACACATAAAAGTAGGTCAAGATCCATGTGCTGGCCAGGCGTGGTGGCTCACGCCTGTAATCCCACCATTTTGGGAGGCCAAGGCAGGTGGATTACCTGAGGAGTTCGAGACCAGCCTGGCCAATATGGTGAAACCCTGTCTTTACTTAAAAAAAAAAAATACAAAAATGAGCCCCGCGTGGTGATGCACATCTGAAATCCCAGCTACTTGGGAGGCTGAGGCAGGAGAGTCGCTTGAACCAGGGAGGCAGAGGTTGCAGTGAGCCTAGATTGTGCCATTACACTTCAGCCTGGGCACCAGAGCAAGACTTTGTCTCAAAAAAAAGAAAAAAAAAAATTCCATTTGCTAAATCTAAATGGGGTGATTTCCTACTAAAATAAAAAGATTTAAATAGGATCCAGAGTCTCCTAACATAATAGACAACATGTTTAGGATACAACAAAAAAATCACTCGTCATACCAAGAACTAAGAAAATTGTAACTTGAATGAGCAAAGACAATTAGTTGATACCAATTCAACATGAATCAGATGTTGGAATTATGTGATGAAGGTTTAAATCAGCATAAGAAAAATGCTTCAACAATTGAGTACAAATTCTCTTGAAACAAATTAAAAAGGAAAATCTCAGAAAAGATAATGTCAGTTACCCCCAGGAATGTACCAGTGGATAATTTCCATTTCTTAAAGCAAAATCTTTGCAGTAAATGTAATAGAGTAAATATAACCAAAGTAATGTGATATAAATGCTTAATCAAGTATAATCAATGTCCAGAATAAAAGCAATGGTGACTGAAAGGGCAAGCAAGACATACAAACTATCTGTGCTTGCATGGAATTTCTATTTTTAGAGTACCAGTGCTAGAAACAGAAGAATAACTTCAAAGTTGTACTAATCTAAGCAACTCAATTCTTATTTGCCTTAAGGCTGTTGCCAAGAATTTCACAAAAAGATTAAATGTTAAAAGTCTCTCTAACAAACTAAAGGGCTCAGCTTTCCACATGTTGTTCCACAATGGAATTGAAGCATTGCAGAATTATCTAAATGGTTCCCCAAGCCAGTTTGTTGCAGGCTTATGCCCCATTGAAGTGAAATGATGTGAGTCAAGGGCAATATAAATGTAGTCTCTAGGCCCCCACCTGCTGAGAAGACATGTGCTCTGATGTGTGCTTAATTGAACTGAACAGCACTTGTTCCAGAGAATCATTCAGTAACAGTAAATATGATTAAAACAAATATTTGCACTTAAGAAATTTTCACAGCCCAAATAGATTTTCTGATAACAATAAATCTAGCAGAAATTTACTGTGCACTTGCTACATGCCAGGCACTTGATAAGTTTCAATTTGTGTTATTTAATGCATATAGCATTCTTCATAAGTATTCTTATGCTTATTTTACACATGAGGGGATTACAATTCAGAGAGGTTAAATAAGTTGTCCAAGGCCACACAGGTTTGTCATACTCACTTAGTAAAACCCCAACTCCCCTTTGAATCAAACTGTCTGTTTACTCTGTAACTGCCTCCTTCTAGCTGAACATGGTACCACTTTAAATTCATGACAGTGAACTTCATGCGATCCTTTGATCCTGCCAACATTCAGACTACATTTTCCTAAATTCCTAATGTTTTCACATGTAGGTAACCACTCACAACCTCTCCTTTAACTTCAACCCCTCCCTCCCATCTTCACTCTTGGTTTATCTTTTTGGTTCCTACTTTATTGAGAAAATGTAATCAGAAGAGAAATTTGAATCCTCACACTGTGCCTCCCTGCTTGTTCCTGTAGATGAACCATCTACCTGTACCCTGTGCACCTACCTCAGGCGACCTCCCAACTCCTTGTGCCTTAGACGCCCTTTCCTATTCAACAGCATCCTCCAGCAGTTCTCCCATTTCTCACTTGCAGTATTATTATCCCCTTTCTACTGAATCATGTCTATCAGCATAAAAACATGCCGTTATTTCTCCCATCTTAATAAAACAAAATAAACACAAAAACAAATTTTCTCTTTCCTCCTTAGACATTGCCCATATACTGGTCCCTTTGTAGCAAAATTCAAGACTTGTTTATACTTGCTCACTCCAGTTCTTATTCTCTTTAAAACTGACTCTGAATAGGCTTTTGTTACCCCACCCCACTGAAAACACTCTTGCTGGGGTCAATGATAAACTCCACATTGCTGCGTACAATGGTCAGCTCTCGGTTGTACTTGTACTGGTCTCTTAGCAGCATTTCATACAGCAGATTGTTCTCCTGCCTTGATATACTTTCCTCAGTTGGCTTCCAAGATGGATTCCCCTGGTTTTCCTCCTATCTCCCTTTCTGCTTTCTTCAATCTTCTCTGCTAGTTCCTCCTGCTCTATCCAATCTCTTAACATCAGAATCTCTACATAAAAGGTAGGAAGATAGGAGGGGAGTGAGGGGTGAAAAATTACCTATTGGATACAACAATGTTCACTGTTTGGGTGATGGGTACACTAAAAGCCCAGATTTTACCACCATGCAATATATACTTGTAAGAAATCTGTACTTTTGCCCCCTAAATATATAAAAATTTAATATTGTTAACATAAACTTAATTTAAAAAACAACAACCAAAAAAGAAAAAAATACTGGTGTGTCTAGAGCTCAGGTCTCACTCTTCTTATTTTTTCTCTCTTTCCTCATTGCTGAGGTGATCTCATCAAGGCTTCTGGTTCTGACTTCTTTCTCCTAGTGATTCCTAAATTCCTGTCTCTAGGCCTCTCCCCTGAATTCCAGACTCAAATATCCTACTGCCCATTCTCGTCTCTTCCTTCATATCTCAGTAATTCCAAAACCAAATATCAGATCTTCCTTTCCTATCAGTCCTAGTTCTGGCAGGACAAACAAATAGCACACTTTAATTGGATAATTTGAGGACAGTTTAATAAAGAGTCTATTTACAGAGTGTAGAGAAACCACAGACATTAGTGCAGTGCCCCAGTGCTAATAAAGGTGGTTATTGTCCCACCAATCTTGGAGGCAAAAGAGGTGAAAAGAGGAAGCAGTTGTCACTGAGAGAGAGAGAGAGAGGGAGGGAGAGAGAGAGAGAAAGAGAGAGGTATGGAGGTAATTGGCAGGAGCTGTGACCCCCTGTGAGACTGTAGAGCAACTCTTACTTTCTTTAAATCTCATACCAGGCCTCCCATTGGCTGAACATACACTGGAGGCCCAGAGAGCACAAGATCATACTCCACAGTAGGCTTACCGGGGAACAGAGCAGAATGAGCGTGGGTAGAGAATGCCTGCAAAGTGGTAAATAAAAGATACCCTGCATACTCCTAAAACAATTCCACCTATGGTCTTTCCCCTTGCAGTTTGCGGAATAGCCATCCTGTTTGTTCTTCTAGGAAAAAAACAAGACACCATCTTTGACTCCCTCTTACATTTGACCTATGAGACCTCATTGGTCCTTCCTCCCAAGTATATCCAGACTGACCACTTTTCACCATGTCCAGTGCAACTCTTCTCGTTGTGCGCCATCCTTTCTTGCCATTCATAGCTACAGGTCTACCTATTTCCACTACCATATGTCTTTCTAGGACTTTATCCAGTTCATCTAAATTGTTTAATTTATTGCCATAGAATTGTTCATAGTGTTCCTTTACAATCCTTTTTTATTTCTTTAAGGTTGCTAGTAATATTCCCTCTTTCATTTCTGATTCTAGTAATTTCAGTCTTCTCATTTTTTTTTTCTTGGTCAGCTTAGCTAAAGTTTGGCTGATTTTGCTCATCTTTTCAAAGAATCAGCTTTTGTTTTCATTGATTTTCTCTGTTGTTTTTCTATTCTTTATAACATTAATTTCCTCTCTAATCTCTTTTCCTTTCTTCTGCTTGCTTTAGGATTAGTCTGATTTTCCTTTTTCAGTTTTCAGGTAGATTAGGTTTTTCATTTGAGGTACACTTTTTTAAAATATACACATTCACAGCTATACATTTCCTACTAAGCACTGCTTTAGCTTCACTCTATAAGTTTTTGGTATGCTGTATCTTCATTTTTATTTCTCTCAAAGTATTTTATAATTTCTCTTTTGGTTCTTAATTGAATCATTAGTTATTTAGTAGTGTGTTGTTTAATTTTTACATATCTGTAGATTTCCCAAATTTCTTTTTGTTATCAATTTCTAATTCTGTTCCATTTTGGTCAGAGAACATATTTGGTATTTTTTAATTACTTCCATTCTTTTAATTTTATTGAGTTTTGTTTTGTGACCTAGCATGTGGTCTGAGAAGTGTTCCATGTATGCTTGAGACGAATATATATTCTGCTGCTGATGGATGAGGTGTTCTATTGATGTCTGTTGGGTATAATTGGTTTAGACTGTGGTTCAAGTCTTCTATTTCCTTGTTGATTTTTAGCCTAGTTGCTTTATCCATTATTGAAAGTGGGCTATTGAAGTTTCCAACTACTGTTTTTGAATTTTCTGTTTGAGTTTACACTTCATGTACTGTGGCACTCTGTTTTTAAGTAGATATATACATATGTTTATCATTGAGTTATCTTCCTGATAGGTTGACCCCTTCAATGATTACAGAAGTTTCCCTTTGTCTCTACTAATATTTTTGTTTTGAAATCTGTTTTTTTCTGACACTGCAGATTTCTAATGGTTGCTGTTTGCATGATAGATCTCCTTCATCCTTTTAACTTTAATCTATTTGTATCTTTGAATCTAAAGTGTGTCTCCTGTAGATAGCATATAGTTGAAACATTCTCGTTTAAGGTAATCATTGATATAGTTGGATTCACATCTGACATTTTACTTTTTGTTTTCTCGCTGTCTCATTTTTTTAATATTCTATTCCTCCTGTACTGTTCTCTTTTGCATTCAGTGAATATTTTCTAACGTAGCATTTTAATTTCTTTAATAATGCTTTCAATACTTTTTAAAAAGTTTTAAATTACACGTTTAATGATTGCTCTAGAACTTAACTTACCAAAAATAGATCAGATTCATATTAACTTAATTGTAGATGCTACTTCTAATCCACTTCTACATTTTTGTTGTATTATTGTTATTCATTTTACATCTACAAATGTTATAAATCCAAAATTACATTGTTATGATTATTATTCTATATATATTACCTTTAAAGAAAGTGAGAGGAAAACAAATAGTTATATATATATGTGTGTGTGTGTGTATATACATATATATATATAAACATACTTACAGCTTTTGTTATATTAAACTTCTTATTCACCATCCTCAGTTTTCTTTATTTATTCCTAGAAATTTGAGTTACTAAATGAATTAATTTCTATAACCCAAAATAGCTTTGTTCCTACCATTCTTCTTTGTGCTGTTATTGGCAAGTATATTACATTTCTATAAGTTATAGGCCCCAAAATATGTTATACATGTGTTATCTTATACAATAGCTTTTTAAATTACTTAAGAGAAGAAAGGGGAATATTCACTTGTACTGTCTTTCATATTGTATAATTATCTTTATAAATGTGCTTTCCTTTTTTTTTTTATATGGATTTGAATTACCATCTGATTTTGCTTGCTTTAAGATTGAAGCACTACCTTTAGTATTTCTTGTAAGGTGATTCTGCCAGCAATTCAATTCAATTTCACTTGAATTTTGTTTATCTGAGAATGTCTTTATTTCCATGCATTTTGTAAAAATGACTGCTGGATACAGGGTTCTTAAATAACAGTGTTTTCACTGAGCATTTCACATATATCATTCTATTGCCTTCTGGCCGCCACTGATTCTGATATGTCAGCTGTTAATCTTACTGGGCTTCCTTCATAAATGACAAGCCATTTTTCTCTTGCTGCTTTCAAGATTTTCTCAAAGTCTTTGGCTTTTGGCGGTTTTACTGTGATATGTCTATTTGTAGATAACTTTATCTTACTTGGAATTCGTTGAGTTTCCCACACTTACAAATTAGTGTTTTAAAATAAATTTTATCAGTTTTCAGCCATTATTTATTTAAATATTTTAAAATCTCCTTTCTCTCTTTCCTCTCCTCCTGGTACTCTCATTACATATATGTTGGTGCACTCAATGGTATTCCATACTTCCCTGAGGCCCACGGTTACTCTGGGATGACAGTGGTTCTGGCTG
This sequence comes from Sapajus apella, assembly GCF_009761245.1. Taxonomy (NCBI): domain Eukaryota; kingdom Metazoa; phylum Chordata; class Mammalia; order Primates; family Cebidae; genus Sapajus; species Sapajus apella. Next base: position 3,444,750 of record NW_022436942.1, on the reverse strand, counting down.
GGTACTCTTTGACTGTCTGTTCCCTGACAACACCTAGCTCTTCACTCCCACTAGAAGCTGAGTGTAATGAGGGATGTATTTGCTAAGTGTGTGCTGGGCATTTGAATAATGTCAAGACACGAAAACCATTGAGTATGACCAATTAAGATATTTGTTTCAGTTAATGTTTCCTCTTTCAATGAAAATGCATTAGGCAATGATTCTTTCACACCTCAGCATAAATTGCTTTAACCCACAAAATATCTCGCTTTTATTATCATTTGGACATCACTCTAGTATGTCAACTTTGGAAACAAAAGACATCATTCTATTTATGGCATTCTGTTTTTAGTAGTGGTATTTCCATTTACAAAATGTAATAACTATGTTGCTGAAAATGTCAAATCCTAGAAAGCAAAGCATTCCTAGGTGTGATATTAACATTGTTCTCAAACAGTTTTGGCTGAAGATTGATTTGATGAATCTGAGTTTTTCAAAACAGGTGACTCTGATATAGATCTGTTTAGAAATAACTCCAAGAACAGTTTTTATATTTTATTTTCACATTGAAAATCAGTCAGATTTGCTTCAGCCTCAGAGTGTGTTTATGCAAAATTCAATGAGCATGGGCAGTGAGCTGCATCTTCTTTTTTCTCAACGGGAAAGGGGTTAATGGACTTTCAGTTCCTCTTATCACTTATCCACTTATACAAGTGTTGACTTGTATAAAAGGCATAGTGGGGCATCTGACTTCTGTAGAGGTATTTGCTTTTGGGAGTCTGCAGAGTATCAGAGATCAATGGTTGTCAGGGAGGTAAAGAAAAGAAGCAGGAAGTGAGAGAGGAGTTTACTCCAGGTACACACATCTCCTATCTGTCCCTTGATCTTACCAAGTTTCAGGTGTCTGCCTTATCAGTGAGAATGCTCTCACCCTGATGTTCGTGTGGCTGGTCCTTCTTGTCATTCAGATCTCAGTTTAGGTATTACCCCTTCCCCACCAAAGAGTCTTTCTCTGATCTCCCAAACTGAAGTGATTAGCAGTCACTCTCTGTCACAATATTTTATTATATTTTAATTCTCCAAAAATACTTTTTCTCTGATATTTTTCTATATATAGTAGTTTGCTTAGTCTTTTTTTCCATTATAAGAAAATGTTGTTCATCTTGTTTAGCTCTTTATCTTTAGCATCTAGAACAGAGATACGTGCAACATATTTCATAAATATTTGCTGAATCAAATTATTCTTTCTTCTCTTCTTAGGCTTCTCATCTCCTTACGCTTGTTCTTCATTAGAAGTATTATAAGAAATGAGCACAGAGTTATCACCATGATCTCAGGCTTTCTCTACTTCTAGAAGCTTCAGAACATTTTTCCTAGAGTGCCACAAAGACCAGTGTTTTAAGGGCACAAGGAGAGAAATGGGACAGAAATGTTCTTAGCTCACAGAGAGGTTGATAGTTCTGTTGATAGTGAGAGGAATGAAGAAGGACTGGTAATGAAAAAGAAAAGAGGAATTTAATGCAGTATCAATTGAAAACTTTTATTTTAAACTTAACTTCATCTATTCATTTTTATTCAATAACTCCTTGTTAATCATCTGCTATGTGCCAGAAAATGAATATTCTCCCATTTCTCCAATGAGATACATTATTAAGCCTCTTTTCTATGCATTCTGTGCTGGGCATGGAGGAATATTGTTTGGATCTGACATTTAAAGAAAGAAAGAAGAGACTAAAGGTTGTATCAATGGCACAGAATACATTCAAATACACTTAGACAACTGAAAGACACTGAACAAATTGACTCAATATTAGGAAAAAACAAGGCTTTTCTGTGTTACTCTCCAACATATAGGGCACTCAATATGTATTTATTAAATTAATAAATTTGCAAGAAGAAGAAACAAAGATTTGATGGATCAGGGACTCAGGAAACTAATTGTTTTTTACCTAGCTCATGAATATTAGGATTAATGTTGTAAAGAACGTGGTGATTCGGGTTTTCTGTTTGTTTTTAAAGTAAAATAGTTGATTAAGAAAATCATAGAATGTATTTAGTGATTCTAATACATTAGGTTGATTTTGTAGAATAAATAAGTGATACAAATCATAGTGTGTTCTGTAGAAATAAGTCTGAATTCCTGAAAATGAGGAGAACATGATTATTGTTGTTGATATGTTTAGTTTTTCTTTTGTGATTGATTGGACAAAAATATCCAGAGAAATTATATACAGAAAAAGAGAATTGAATAGTGGTTATACAAATACCAGTAATACAACAGGGGAGAAAAAAAGAGCAGCCCCAGATGATAAACACAGCCAGCCCAGATGAATGGATGGCCTCAAAGGGACTAGTTCTAATCAAGATGCATAGATCTGCTTCTAATAGGTCTCATGGTTGCCAAGGCAGGCCTCTGATGTATGAGCTGGTGCATCCATATTTGCATATTAAATATATAAATAACTGGCAGTGCAAGGAAGAGATAATGGGAAAATAGGAATAGGACATAGAAAAGGCATGGTTATCCAGTTATAAACTAGATGGGACACAACCAGATGTTAGTGTGTATAGACAAAGAAATATCTTTTTGTAGCTGGACTCAATTCCTAAACCAGATCAATGCATAGCCCTTACCTGACCAGTCCAACACTTCTTGCTGGAAGGTAATTTCCAAGCATCTAGTGTAACCATCTCTTTCACTCTCAGAGAAGTAACTAAAGCAGGTCAGACGGACTCAGCTGACATTTACCAAGTATATGCTATAAACTGTGCTATAATATGTAAGTGATAAAGGAGACATGATATTTTGTTCAAGGACTTTACCATTTAGAGAGGAAAGGAGACAGAGAACTAGCTAAATTCTATGTAATGTGATAAGTGAAGAGATGCAGGTTTGCACAGAAAGCTGTGGGAGCCGAGAGGAGGTATAGCAGAGATATAGACTATGGGAGAAGGAGGTTTCCTGGTACCCAGCTGCAAATCATAGATGCATAATCCAAGACAGCTTAATTTTCTGTGTCCACACCTGATATGGAGAAGGTGTGGGGTGATTTGTTATTTCACGCTATGCTTTGGTTCTGTGTCTGAATTTTCCTCCCTTTAGAGTTGGTAAACTGGTGCTGAATTTCCTATTTTGTGATTAACTCAGAAACCTCATAAAAAGTCACCCAAGAAATTTTCTCAAGACTTCATGCAGGATCCACTTTTCCCCATCCAGATTTCTGGAGCAGCCCTGGGTAGGCCCCTGCTTCCAGTTACTCTTGTAACAAGAGATTGGGCTCTGTCCTTTCTATTAAATGGGAAAGTGAAAGTTTGCTTCTCTGTTTACAGAAAATAAAACAAGGTCATGTTGCTTTTAACAAATTTATTCACACAAAGTTCAACAATCATTAATTGAGCCAAGTCCTGTGTGAGGTGCTGGGGCTAGATACAGTGGCACATAGGACAGACAAGTTCTCTCATTTGGAAAGGACCTTGTTGAAAGGAGGCTTTGCCTAGTGGTTACAGATAGATGTTGGAGCCAGGCTGCCTGGGCTGGAACCCTGGCACCATCTCTGTACCCTTAGGCAAGTTACTTCATCTCTCTACACTTCAGTTCTTTTAATTATTAAATGGGAATATTAATAGTACTTATTCCATAAAATGATTGTAAAGATAGAGTAATCTACAAAGAGCATTTAGAATAATGTTAGGTTCATAGTAAGTCAGTAACTATTATTATTATTGAGTTTAAAAGAAAGAAAATTAGCAACTAAATCAGTAAGATAGTTTTAGAGAGTTATAAGTTCTGTGAAGAAAGTAAAACAGGATTATGAGAAACAGTATAACTGGTATATTAGGGCATTTTCACACTGCTGATAAAGACATACCCGAGACTGGCTAATTTATGCAGGAAAAGGGGTTTAATGGACTTACAGTTCCACATGCCTGGGGAGGACACAAAATCATGGTGGACATCAAAGAAGAGTAAGTCATGTCTTACATGGTTGGCAGCGGTGAAGACAGAGAAAGCTTGTGCAGGGAAACTCCTGTTTTTAAAACCATCAGATCTCATAAGACTTATTCACTATCATGAGAACAGCACAGGAAAGACCTGCCCCCATGATTTAATTACCTCTCACCGGTTTTCTCCTATGACATGTGGGAATGGTGGGACTTGTGATTCAAGATGGGATTTGGGTGGAGATGCAGCCAAACCATATTAACTGGGAAAGTTGCTTTAGGTTGGGTCCTCACGAAAGGCCTCCCCCAGAGGTCACATTTAAGCTGAGTCCAGCAGATGAAGGGATCAGCATTCCAGGCAGAAGGAACTGTAAATGCAAAGGCCCTGAGGCAGGATTGCTCTTGGGATCTTCCAGAAAGAAGAGGGAGAGAGTGTGCCCAGTCAAGAAAGGGAGTGAATGGTAATGAAGTCAGAGAGGTAGGCAGATGTCAGATGATCAAAGTCTGATTATGGACTAGAGATGGGTTTTTGTTTCTCTTGATGAACGGACTTTATATAGAGAACAAGGCTTCATGCCTCCTACAGCAAGTGGCTAGGAAAGGAAACTTGAAAAGTCAGAAAATCAGTTAAATCATATAGAATCAGAGATGCATGTTTAGAAAGGGAAATAATTCTTGAGAGATATTTAGCTTTTCCTTTGAAAACTTTTTGTTATTTCTGTAAAGCCAAAGTCCCAGAAAAACTTCAGAGATTCAAGAAAACATTCACCAAGTGATCAGGGTCATTCCCAATAGAAATATTTTGAACAAAAAGAAGTCTTAAGCCACTTGGTATGTCACTTCTATATTTACTTGTTTCTACACACCCTGTAAGTTTTCTCTAGACTTATGTTGCCAAATAAATCTCTTGAAATTTGATTTTAATTTTTTCCAGTTCACCTTCAGGCTCTTAAGATGCTGTACTCAGTCATCATCACTCACCATCTCGTATCGCCAACAGTATCGCAAATCTTAGTTTATGATGCAGCACTGCCAGCAGACAAACCATTTGCATAACACAGGGAGTATTTTGTGAGTATCTAAAATGGCATTGTAGATAAATAAGTTTATCAGTTCAAAGATATTCAGGGACTCACAAAAAACTATCATTATTGGTAATTTTTCAATGTTTCAAAATGTGTCTGAAGCAGGAAGCACAAGCAGAAAATGCCCATTATAAAAGCTTACAACTCTCATGCTGATATAATCCCCAGGAAGCACTGATCATGTGGCTCAGTCCCAGAGAGCTGCTAACATTCAGAGAAGTACATCCAGACAGGACATCCAGTATTTATGTACATATTTCAACATCGTTAAAGAGGAAACAACAAAACATTAAAATTCTTTCTTCTTGGTCAGGCACAGTGGCTCACACCTGTAATCCCAGCACTTTGGGAAGCCGAGACGGGCGGATCAGGAGGTCAGGAGATCAAGACTATCCTGGCCAATATGGTGAAACCCCACTACTAAAAATACAAAAATCAGCTGGGTGTGGTGGTGGGCGCCTGTAGTACCAGCTACTCAGGAGGTTAAGGCAGGAGAATTGCTTGAACCCCGGAGTCAGAGGTTGCAGTGAGCCAAGATTGTACCGCTGCACTCCAACCTGGGCTACAGAATGAGACTCTGTCTCAAAACGAATGAATGAATGAATGAATGAATGCATGAATGCATGAATTTCTCTCTTTTCAATTTTATAAATATTTTATAAAATTAAAATATATTTTTAATTTTATAAATTAATTTTATAAATATAAATATAAACTCCCTCTGACCCCAGGGAGTTTCTCACTTTTCTATCCCAGAATTGCTTATGCTTTCACATCATTGCATCGTCCAGATTTCTCTCTTCATGAGGTTCATCACTTCTTCCTGGAGCCCCCCCCCCAGCAAAGTTTATGCCTTGCCTACAAACCTCTGAACATTATAGGTTTTTTTTTTCCACGCTTTTTGATTTTCTGTTAGAGATCCATCTACCTTGCTTTTGGTTTTTTATCTTTCCCTCCTTCCACCAATTTTGTATCATAAAAGCTCAAAGAATTGCCTGGAAATGGTGGAGCCTGCCTCTGTGTGCAGGACAGGGTAGGGAATGAGTTGGCCAATCCAGAGCTTTCCTCATAATATTACTTACTTTTGTTCCATCACTCCTATTAAGTATAATGCCAGCCAAAAAATGTCCTAAATGTGTACATGTTTACTGTACAGCCTCATTTCCAAAGAACATTCCAATTCAACAGCAATGCTTTGTGAAAAATGGAGACAGCCATTTGCCTCTGGTAAAAGATTCAAGAAAGTTCAACGTGATTGCACCATCTCTCAAAGGCTTCACACAGCTGAGCTTTAAGTAACATAAAAAGTCCCCTTTTGTTGCCTAGTAGAAGAAGAATAGCTTATTCTCCTAGTGGGACTAAATTAAGAGATGCATCTGATCTATCATATTTAGCAGCACTCTCATAATGCACAAAAGCTTCTGTGGCACTGATTAAAAAGAGAACATATCATCTGTCTGGTAGAGAAGATCTATAATGAAAACAAAAGTATTCTCACCCTTGACTAAACATTGGCTGTCAACAATCTGTCTTCTGCATGTGCCTGGAAAACAACACTACCAAATGCACACACAAACAAACACAAATGGTCTATTCAAAGTCACAATAAATCTGCTCTAAGGAATAATTGTCCAGGAACAATTTTTCTTTGCCTTTTAAGCTAAATGTTTTACAAATGAACATCCAGATTAAATATGCCTTCTCCCGTCAGGAAGGTTCACAGGCCACTTGTGCCAGTTTTCAAGAGAAAAAAAGAGAGATTATTTTCTTAGCATATTATGATCATGATACTGCTGATTATTCCCACAAATAGGTTTTATTACTCTAAAATTAACTGTCTGGGATCTTTACCCTAGATTTCAATTGAGTAAAGGACACAGGCATAGTTTTTTTGTGTGTGTATGTGAAATATTCTTGCTGTGGACAAGGAATCTCTCTGTATCTTGAACTTCAAAACCTGGAAGAGTTCATCCTAACAAAGTCATCATTTACAACAATGTAGATTCTCTTTCTTAGGTTTTTAGTATCATTTAAGTGAGATCCAAGTGTTCAGTGACCTTGGGTTTAGGATGTCTTTCTTCTTTGTGGCAACATAAATAAAATATTTCTTTGAACAATAGAAGACCTTATTTTGTTTTACTTCCTGTTAGAAATTCCTATCTAAAATATGTTAATGTTTTTATTATTCAGGAAGTGATCATTAAAATGTGTAACTATAATTATTTCTTTAAATCTTTCTTATACATTGATGAAGTGTTTTCCTTGTAAAATAAATTAGAAACAGAAAAGATCATGATAAACCAATTTCATGAATATTACACTAATATTCTTATTTTCCAATGGCTTAAGACGGTATTTCAAATATCATTCATTCTTATTAATATGAACTATCCTTATACAAAGCAGGAAAGTTATTTGTTACAGGTAGAAGAGAAATATCTAATTACATATTATACTTAATATCAGTAATTTCTTGACTGAGGGGTTTGCTACTCTATTACCTCTATACCATTTAAAATTTCTCATTACTTTTTTTTCTGGGGCTTTTAAATCACACCAGCTGATTTATTTTTGTGTCTTAGAAAGGAAGTCTTTAATGCATTTATTTATTATATATTGCCCCAGCATGTTCAAATTGCATCTACAGATGCTTAACAAAATTGTCTGAAGATAAATCACAAACCATATCTGCTGCTCACATTGTAATGAGATGTATATAGGAATAAAGACAGATTATTCCTCCAGGTCCTATATTTAGAATTGAGAGAGGCTCCTATTAGAATAGTGGAGACAGTCTGGAATCTCACATTCAAAGAAGAGGGAGGTCTGGAAGCAATCCCAAAGGAAAATGGTAAACATTTTCAATTATTGAGAAGTGGATCAGATGGGGAAAGCAACTGTCCTTGTTTAGCTTAGAAAAGAAAGGACTTGCTCACACATGGTTCCCAAGCATGTGAAATGAAGTTTAGTTGTAAGGAGAAAGATGATTAGCTATTTTTTTCTCTCTCTCCTCTTTCTCTCTCTCTCTCTGTATTGAGAATAGATACAAGGAAATATTAATAGAAAATAACTATATGCAAATTGTTTTAAAGAGATAGTCAAGTTAAATGTATCATAAAGAAAGGTAGGCAGTAATGCCAGACCTATAGAAAATTGTCCAACGAAAGGTTTATTTCTATTCTTTGGCTTTTTGTGCTTCTTCACTAATTCAATAATCATATTTTCCCATTCTGCAAAGCACCAGAGACACTTGTTATTTTTTTCCCTTCCATACCAAATCTACCTCGATAAAATATCTGCTAAAGTAATCCATATATGTAACATAGATTGTTAACACTTTAAACACAATAAATATTCAATGCAATAAATATTACTGGAGTTTCCACTGAGTATCAGGCTTTGCTTATCACTGCTATCCAAAATCTTTGGAAACAAATTAGCAGTTTTTGGGGGCAAACATACTTACATTTGAGAAAGAGGGGAAAAATTTTTGAGTCAGAGGATATAACCTTGGTTGTTGTGTTACATTTATATATAATGGTCATAAAACTACTGACTATTAAATGTTTGTTTCCCCACATATAAAGGAGTATTCTTAGCTTCATAGATGAAATGATTAAATGAAATGATGCATGCTACATGTTGATTTGGTTATTGTTATCGTTACATCTTTACACCACTTTCTAGGTTCAGAAATACTTGGAAATAATCTTTTCTGCCCCCAAATTCAGAACCTGGGAGGGGGAAGAGAACAATGCAAGCATAGGTAAGTTTTCCTGACAGAGAAAGTAGGGGTAGAAAAATAAATAAAACAATAAGATTAATAGGAACTATCATTTTAAGGACTTGCAATGCACTAGACATTATGCTAATGACTTAAGGTTTTCCTCTTTAATCTTCACAAAAATTTGAGAAAGGAACATTACTATCATTCTGCTTTTTACAAATGAGGTAACTGAGGCTCAAAGAGATTAATTCATTCCCCAGGGTTTCATTGCTAGTAACCAATGGGACTGACATTGAACCCAGATGATCTGGCTGCCTAGCCTACACTTAAATATATAGTTTCCTTTTCCTGGACCTAATATTTAGCAAGTACATCTCAATCTCTGTTTCTACTCATCTCTGATGTGATTTAATTAATTGGTTTAAAATACATGCACTTGCTAGGCATGGGGCTTTGAATACCATGAACAAGTTTAATTAAAATAATTTTCTTGATTGTATACATGTTATCTGAGTGTTAGGCCCTTTTTTATTAACTACTTTTCCAACAACCTAAAACTTAGAGAAAAATTGCAAACACAATACAAAAACTTTTTCGTGAACTGATTTGAGAATTAGAATGTCTGATCACCCTCAAATATTATATTGTAGATTTATCTAAGTAAGGATATTTTCCTATATACACCACAACAAACCATCAAACTCAAGAAATCCACAGTGATACTTTACTAACACTAATCCTCAGACCCCATTGTAGTTTTTGCAAATTGTCCCAATAATGTCTTTTATAGAAGAAAGATCCAGGCCAGAATCACATGTTGCCTTTGGTTATCATTTCACCTTGAACCTTTTCTCAGTATTTCCTGGACTTTCATAATTTTGACAATTTTGCAGAGCATAAATAGTTTGTTATTTTGTAGAATGCCCCTCAATCTGGGTATATCTAAATTTTCCTCATATTTAGATTCACCTTATTTGGCAGGAATGTCACAGTTCTTATTTATATCATCACTGATGGTGTTAAATACCTTGAGTCAAGTGTCTGCCAGGTTTCACCACTGTAGAACTATTTTATTCTCCTTTGAAATTAGTAAGCATTTTGTGGGAAGATACTTTGACACTATATAAATACCCCATTCTTCATCAAACTATCAACTTCATTTATTTATTTTTATCAGTATGGATTCATGGCTTCATATGTTATTCATTGATTTTAATCCATTATTATAATTTTTTTTCCTGAGACAGAGTCTCGCTCCATTGCCCAGGCTGGAGTACAGTGGCGCAATCTTGGCTCACTGCAACCTCTGATCCCTGGGTTCAAGCGATTCTCCCGCCTCAGCCTCCCGAGTAGCTGGGACTACAGGCTTGCACCACCATGCCTGGCTAACTTTTTGTATTTTTAGTAGAGACAGGGTTTCACCGTGTTAGCCAGGATGGTCTCGACCTCATGATTCACCCACCTCGGTCTCCCAAAGTGCTGGGATTACAGGAGTGAGCCACCACACCCAGCCATTATTATTTCTTTTAAAGCTCAAATTGTCATAGATTTGGCCAGCAGGAGCCTCTTCAATCTGGTCTCTGTGCCCTTTTGACATGTGCCCATCATTCTTTGAACACATTCTTGTTTCTGGCACAAAAGTATGTTCCAGAATCATGTAATACTTTTCCTGCCTTAAACTGGGGATTGGATATTTTTCCAAGGTGCCCCTTGTGCTAGGTGTGCTCTTTATGAATACATATACACATATTTCTCTCTCTATCTCTGTTTCTATATATTGAAAATAATGAGTCCAAACAGGCACTTCTAATTCCACTTCAATACCATAGATTTCTCTTAGTTTCTCTCTTTTTCTCTTTTTACTTCCCTTCTTTAACAGTAAGGAAGCTGGCTCCCATTATCTTTAATATACTGACTTATTTGATTAGTTATCCATGTGTAATCAATTTCTCACCACTGCCCCTCCTCTCTGCTGACACAGATGTTCTCACTCCAAAACCTTAAACCCAGCTGCCCACATGAAGGTTCCTTCCTCATCCTATCTGGACGACAGTTCCATGCTTGGACCATCCTAGTACCACTTGCCTACTTCAATCTCTGAAGCCTACTTTGCTAAGCCCAGTTTAATGGAATTGACTCAACTGTTCAAGAAGATGAAGAAAGTGAATGCAGCATCTTTGGACATTTATACTAAACCAGGTAATTCTTTTTAATTTGTGGGTTGACTCAAAATAATTAGTAATTCTAATATAAGGTGCTGCTTGAGTTAGTTTGGAATCTACTATCTACATTAGGCTGCTATCTACTGTCTACATCCTAAACTAGAATAATTGATGTTGGGCCTAGAATAAGAGAAATTGATTTTATTCTCACTTTTCTAATTGCAACAGGTAAAATATTCCACTGTATCTTTTAACTTCTCCTATGAAGATAAGCCATAAAGCCAGTCAGGAGGCAAAACTGTCGTTTACAATCTGTAAAAATATGAATCCCTCTCCCTCTGGAAAGTTCACATTCATGTTTGCATCCAAGAACCTTGACCTGACTGGTAACTTATTATATTCTGATTGTATACAATGAATGCTCTGAAACTGCTAGATGTTTAGTCTATAACATTCTAAAAGCAATGTGAGAGAGTTCAAAGGCAACATGTTACAAACTTCTTTATGAAAAGTCTACTGGAATGCTTAAAGATGACTTCATCTTATAAGAATTTCTACGAGATTCAGGGTGAATTGCTTGCACATTGAGTCAGTCATGCTATTTATGTAGAAAGGGCAAGTTTTAAAATATCAGCAGCCAAATTATAGATGGGCAATAAACATATGAAAATATACTCAACCTCATGAGTAATCAGAGAAATGCACTTTAAAATAAAAATGAGATGCTGTCACTGACAATGCCAATCTTAGCAAGACTGTAGATCAATAAAAACTCTTTATATGCTGTTTTTGAGAGTATAAACTGGTCCAACTTTTGAAAAGAATTTGACATTTTTAGTAATGATGAAGATATATAAACTGTAAACCAGCAATTTCATTCCTAGATATATACCCTAAAGAAAAATCACAAGATTATATAAGAATATACATAGCTGCACTGTTCGCATTACCAAAATAATAGAATTAAATCAAGTGTTCATCAGTAGAAGAATGGATAAATAAATAGTAGTTACATAATGACATAAAGTAATTAAAATGACTGCTTTGCAGCTAAACAACATGATGAATCTCACAAATATAATATCGAGTCAAAAAGTCAGAGAAGTTCATGCAATAAAAATCCATTAGTATAACAGTTTTTGAAACTAAACTATATTATTTGAGAATACTTGCATATATTATAAAAAGAGCAGCTCTAAATTCACATTACAGTTACCTTACAGGAAGGGGATGAGAAGGGGTTGGGTACAGTTTCATAGGAGACCCCAAAGATATTTATAATGTGACTAGCTAGTACACAGATGTCCATTTTATTTTTATTTATTTATTTATTTAACAGACACGATCTGGTTCTGTCACCCAAGCTGCCGTACCAAACTTCTGGGCTCAAATGATTTTCTCCAGTAGCTGGGATAGATGCAAACCACCATGCCTGACTAATTTTTTTGTAAAGACAAGGTCTTATGTTGCTCAGGCTGGTAATGAACTCCTGGGATTGCTTAGGCATCAGCCACTGCATCCAGCCTGTTATTCTTAATATTTTACACAAATGTAGAATATTATTTTCTTGTTATTAATTATTTAATTTTTAAAAGTTTTTTAAAAAGGAGCTGTCTCTTTGAGGCTCCTTGTACCATTATAACTCTACGTGTATTTTATTGTTAGGACGAGTGAATTTTCTGAGGCCAAATACATACAAGGAGTTTTTAGGTGCCAGGCTGGAGTGCAGTGGTACAATCTCTGCTCACTGCAACCTCTGCTTCCGGGGTTCAAGCAATTCTCCTGCCTCAGCCTCCCAAGTAGCTGGGACTACAGGCATGCGCGACCACACCCAACTAATTTTTGTATTTTAGTAGAGACAGGGTTTCACCATGTTGGCCAAGATGGTCTCGATCTCGACCTCGTGATCCTCCTGCCTCGGCCTCCCAAAGTGCTGGGATTACAGGCTTGAGCTACTGCACCCGGCCTCTTCTTACCCGCTTTTTTTTTTTTTTTTTTTGAGAGAGAGAGATTTTTATTTTTGTTACCCAGGCTGGAGTGCAATGGCACGATCTCGGCTCACCACAACCTCCACCTCCTGGGTTCAGGCAATTCTCCTGGGTAGATACTTTACTGTCTTCTACAAGTGAAGAAATAGATCCCCAATGTGTAACTTATGTCCCCAGCATCTTGTGGCTGAGTAGAGATGGGATGAGAATTTGAAACAGTGTCTCTCCGATTCTAAAGTATGGGTACTTCCTGTTTCACCAAATGATACCAAACCTTCTCACACAAATTATCTCATTTAGTTTTCTCAAGAACTGTCTGGTGGAGAGGGGAATTGACATTTCATTTTTAAGATGAGGAAGGGTTAAATGGCTTTCCCATGGTCTCGGCATATATGAACTTAACTCTAAGTCTTTTGATTGCCAAATTCAGTGATTTACTAGTCAAGAATATTGTCATCTTCTCAACCATAAATCCTAAAATAAGTTGGGGGGAGAGTAGGATTTCATATTAAATCAACCTCCAATACCTAATAGAAAGCCAGTTATCTGATTAAAAATCATCCTTTCAGTCTTTTTCCTCTAATATAAATAACCAAAGTAACATTTATCAAGAATTATTTTACATTCTGATAGCTTCATAAGTGCTAATTTTCCTAGGCCTGATATTCCTAGCTCACATGTCCTGTTTTGTAGAATGGGAAGCTCAGACAGAAAAGTTACATGAATTGCTCAAGGCCACAGAGAGACCTTGCAGCAGAGCTGTACCTTCCAGCAGCCAGATCCAAGCCCTTATCATCTACGTTGACTTTGCTCAGCAAGGAAAGAATATTTCTACATATTTCTCATGTCCACCTCAACCTTTAGTTTATTTACTTTATCCCACACAACTTTCAGTACTTTTTTCTGTCAGCCTTAAGAAACTCTTGATCTCTGATGGCCAGAGAGCAGGAATGCAGAATGCACTCTGTACACTCTCTACCCTGGAATGTTATTTTGGTTCCACTTAAACAGTGAGAGGTTGCAAAGGTTGTGCCTGCTGTGACTCTCCCTTTTTGATAATTTATTTTTAACACAAAATAATTCACATAAACAAAAATCATATGTACCCCATCCTAGAACTGAGGTACAGTCATGGAAATTACATTTTCTTCTCTCTGGGACACTGGTGACTTCAAGTCAGTAAATGATAATAAGGAGACACTGGGCACTTCAAGTCAGAAAATAAACTTTAAAATATAGGAGATTTGACTTCCTCTTCTTTTGATTTAATTTGTATAAATACAGCAGAATTCAAAGTACCTGTCTTCATAGTTCTAGAAAGCAGGAAGGGCACTTCGTGAGGTCTGAGGTGTGGAGAAGTGCAAGATGAGAGATACATAAATCTCAGGGGAATTTTCTACTTGGTTGGGAGCATGAGACTACAAGCCTCTGCTGGTCAACTGATCAATTCATTAACATATATGCAGATAAAAAATGTGCAAATATTCACACAGAAAGAGTAGCTACAGACGTACTGGTACGTGGCAATGGTAAATGAAACAAGTCTCTCATTTTTCACACTGCAATCTAAAGCTAAATGAAGATGCTGATTGAGTTAGTCTAGAATCTACTATCTACATGATGCTTTACTTTAAATGCCTAACATGTAGAAGTCTGAGCTCTTATTCTAATGTTGAATGTGAATATTTTAAATGAGACTATGTGCTATGTACTAAATGCACTTTACAGCATTCTCTTATTTAACCCTCACAACTTCCATAGGCAATAAGTACTGCTATTATGCTTAGATTTACTCAGCAGAGCATCTGAAGCTTAGAGAGGTTCAGTGTCCAGGGTTAGAGAGCTGGCTAGTGGTGGAACCAAGCTGAAATACTTGTCCTTCTGGCCTCTCCATTGAAGCTCTTCCCCCCTGTGCAGGGCAGAACCTCTGCTTTTCACCCATCAGTCTGATTCTATTCTAGCTGGCCTACAGCTTTCCTGTTTCCATGTGGAATAATTTGTACTCTGTATTTTGTAGGGAAGAAATAGCGATGTTGAAGAAGAGAAGAGACTCTGCCTCTGAAATACTGCTTAAATATTTTCCAGACTGTGTCATGGGATAGTGCAGGCCCAGATCCAAGGCACTTAGGTGATCCAGGACAGGAATGTCCTGGGAGAGGGAAGAGTCAGGCAAATGGCCCACACCCGAGTTACCGGAGTGCTTCTTATGTATTTTCTGGTCTTAGAGAGCACAGAACAATAAGATCAGTCAACCAGAAGTGGAGGCAAAGCTCACCAGGTACTAGCTTTCTCTAGACACCAAAATGAAGATCAAAGGCAGCTTTGAAGTTCAAAAGAAGGTATAAAGACAGCCTGAGGAGCTGTGAACCTGGGAAGAGCACTATTTCCCTGGCAGTAGTGCTAGTTTTGAAAGGGGAGAATAAAGGGAGAGGCTATTGAGAATATTGAGCATATTAGGCCTCATTGTCTAAATCTCACACTATTGATCATCCTGCAAGATGATAAACTCCAGAACACAGCCAGAATCTAGAACTTCCAGTTTTATGCTATCTACCTATTTCAGAGCAGGTGCTAAATAAATAATAATTCATTCATACTTTGTTATATTTATTAACATTGATTGATGAATTGATAGAGCACCTCCTACATGCTTCTGTCCTAACTGTTGGAGATATGAAAATAGATGAACCAAAGTCCCTGTTCTTGTGGAATAAACTAATCAATATACATATATAGTATGTTAGGTGGTATAAGGGTTCATAAGAAAAATAAAACAGAGAAAGGAAAAAGAATGAAAACTAATGCAGAGCCAGAAGCTAAATAGAGAAAGAGATAGCAATAAAGACAGATGTATGAGACATAGAGAGAGAGAGAGAGAGAGTGATAGAGACAGAATGCAATCAAGAAGACCTCTCTATTAAGGGGACATTTAAGCAAAGAGGTCTGAAAAAATTGTAGTGACAGTGCAGATATGGAATAATGATCTAACATAGTCAATGAACAATCTCAATTTCCTAATCCTAATGCCTCCATCCCCTACTTAATTGAATACAAGAAGTCCAAAGTCTGCCTCTCAAGAAAATCAGGAATCACCAGTGCATTGTCATTTGTTCATGAATTAGACTTGGTCACTGGCTTAATAACCTGCTACCTACATGCAACCATATGTCATGGTTGTTGATATCAACTAGTAAATACATTTCCATCTCTGCTTGTTGGTCATTTTCCTAAAAGGTGAATGGAAATACTATTTCCCATTCCTCACATCTAAGGAGCTACTATACTATTGCATATAACTGAAAAGAGATACGAAGTCTTTACTTCAACTTGACGAACTGTTTCAAGCTGTTCTAATGGAGTATTAGAGAAGTTTTAAGTCATAATCATGTGGATAATTCAAGTGTTGGAAAATAGCTTTTGGCTAATCAGATATTTAACTTTCACACTGATTTTTGAAACAATTTTGCTCTAAGGGTCAAAAGTATAATGTCCTAAGGGATAGGGGTAAGAGTTGTTCAGTGAGGCCACCACCTGGAAAGTCAGTAGGCAAGTGGTCACGTTCTTCATGTTTCCAAAAAAAGTGTATTATTCCTGGGCACGACTAAGCTATATTTGATGGAAATCTAGTGGACATTTAGTTAGTACTTTCTCTATGCAAGGTGCTATGCTAGGTGCTTTCACATACATTTTCCCATTTATTCCTCATAGAAATATGCACATCTACCAAGATGTCTTAAGGACACAGAGGTTTACTATTTTAACAGAATAGAGTGAAGGCTCTATTTTAGAATGTTTTGTACCAATTTTCCATTCTATGTCATACTTTTCTTTAAAACAACAGCATGTAAATGACTAAAAGCTTTATTCCTTCCTCAAATATTCTTATTGTCCTTAAGAATTACTAGGCTGGGCATGGTGGCTCACGCTTGTAATCCTAGTACTTTGGGAGGCTGAGGCAGGCAGATTGCTTGAGCCTAGGAGTTCAAGACCAGCCTGCACAACATGACAAACTCTGTCCCTACAAAAATACAAACATTAGCCAGGATTAGTGACATGTGTCTAGTAGTCGGAGTTACTAGAGAGTCTGAAGTGGGAGGATCAATTGAGCCCAGAAGGTCAAGGCTGCAGTGAGCCATGATCATATTATTGCACTCCAGCCTGGGCAACAGAGCAAGACCCTGTCTCCCTCCATCCCCTGCCAAAAAGAAAAAAAAGAAAAAGAATTACTATATAGGGTTGTATTTACAAAGCCATTTATATTATACTTTGTGGATGCTTTAAGGAATTTCTCCAGGGCAATTTTGATTATAATTAATTATTGGCTTGCTGGCTAACTTAAGATTTTATCCTCTTAGGTAAGATATGACTATTCTACATTTGATGTTAAAAACAGATTCAATTAAAGATCTGTAGTCAAAATGAGAAGATGAGAAATCAGATCCAATTAAAACTTTCTGGTCAGAATAAGTAGAAACACTCCCTTTGGACCCACTCATAAGACGTTTAAAGGTTTGTAATTTTAATGAATGAAACCTGTGATCCCACTGCACCTCTGGCTGCTGCAGCTGTCATTTCAGGGAGCTTACTCATGCCATGAATTTTATCATGCAGATGTAATGGACAAGTATTGTTTAAATTAGGCAAACAATTGTATTTATACATTAGGAATGTTGTTGAGAGAAAATTGGCCCTTGACAAATAATTCCCAACTCTTTTATTTAATGTTGAACATTTCCACATTATAGTTGACCTAAATTCTGTGTTCAATAGCTCCCCACCCATCCCCAAGAGGCATGTTTTTAAGTGCCAGATGTGGATGCATTCAGCTGTAAAGGAAGGTATAAGTCAGTGTATAAATGACTAGCACATAAGATATCTTTGTTCACTAATTCAAATATTCAAGAAAGACTTTGCTTGTCTAGGAAAAATTTGCTAGAACTTGTTCAACAATCACCCAAGTTATTAAGAATTCATCTTGGCCGGGCGCGGTGGCTCACGCCTGTAATCCCAGCACTTTGGGAGGCCGAGGCAGGTGGATCATAAGGTCAAGAGATCGAGACCATCCTGGCCAACATGGTGAAACCCTATCTCTACTAAAAACACAAAAATTAGCTGGGCGTGGTGGTGCATGCTTGTAGTCCCAGGTACTCGGGAGATTGAGGCAGGATAATTGCTTGAACCCAGGAGGCGGAGGTTGCAGTGAGATCGTGTCATGCACTCTAGCCTGATGACAGAGCAAGATTTCATCTCAGGAAAAAAAAAAAAGAATTCATCTCAATGTTTCTCACCTCCAGATGAAAGGTAGATAAGGACTACATTTAAATTTCGGGAATGTCTCATTCAATAGATAGTGAGAAGAAGAAATGATTTCCAGGCTTTGTGGCATGGATGGAAAGGTATATGAGAGAACAAGGGACCCAGGTGATGTTTCACCCATGAGTGATGGTAATATTTTACCCGTGAGACTCATGGTAATGTTTTACCCAGGAGACTCACCCATGAGTCATTCTATAAGGCCAAACCCCGTGTCTGCCCTATGGGTGTACAAGGCTACCATGATAAGGAAAACACAGTTATAAAATACAGTCTCTACATTCTCAGGTGATTCTAGATTCAGGAACATTTGATTCAGAGATTATTTGGAACAGTTACGATCCTGACATCTCTTCCGTTAAATGGCACCTAAGACATCTATCATGCCACTTTGATTTCTAACAACAAATGTGCACATGACTGTGAAGTAAAAATTATCTATAGCATACATCATAAAAACGACATATGCAAGCTGTTGAATATACAGATGGTGCTAGTAAAGCATCATCAGTAGGAAATAGGTTTTGACTTTTAATTAATTAATTTATTTATTTATTGGCCAGGTAGAGATACATTGCGATCTCTTAACTCATCCTTTCTTTGGGACCAGTGTGAGATGTTGAGTTTAATTAGGAAAATCATATATTACACAAGCTCCTTTCACAGGTGTCGATAGAATTCTGTTTGATGGTAGGCTAGTAAATAAACTTTTAAGAAGGCAAATTCATTAGAGAAGTCTGTATGGAATGTTTAGTATGAGGATGTCTTTAAAAAGAAAACAGTTTGGACTATGCCAACAGATTGAGATTTAAATCTTAGTTCTACTATTTACTAGCTGGATGACTTGTATGAACTATCCTAGGCTCTGTTTTAACTACAAATTAAGTTCATGGTATTAATCTCACTTGGTGTTTGAGATAATGATAACAGCATGTAGTGCCTAAAACATGGATGCCTTCAATAAGTGTTAGTTTCTACTTTCTTTTCCAGGGAAAGGAGAAACTTTGAAAAGAAAACAGAAACTAACACTTCTAAATATAGTTATTTCTAAATATAGTTATTTCTGACTTTCATGGCCAGCCAAGATGAAGTAAAAGGATATGGATTTACCGTCCCACCTAAAATAACTTTGAAAATGGATGCAATATAGGAAACAACGTCATGGAACAAATGACCCTCGAGAGAAGAAAAACAAGCAAGGTGAGCCCTCTGATTGCCACAGCAATTGCTTAGAGAACATGGCCTGTCCACAACACACGGAAGCAAAACCCGGGCAGGGTCTGGCAGTCTGCCTGAGGTAAGGTGACAGAGCTGACAGCCTGGGGAAGTCAAGGTGGAGATTCTCGGAGCATAGTACAGGAGAGGAGACAATTGCACAGAGACAGAACTCTGGAGAACTGTAGAAGGTCCCCATAAATATTCAGTTGAGTACTGATTAGCCATGTGTGTAAGGAAACTATCAAGGCTGGGTAAAGATCCAGTAGAAATTATTAGGGGAACAGTGTCAGAAGCTTACAAAGGGGCAGGAATGGTACTTAATTCCAACAGCCAAGATGGAAAACTTCATGATTCATGAGGCCTCAGTTGGAATACTAACAGGGTTTTGCCTCAACAGTCAGGAAAATAATTAACACCAGACTAAACATTGCACTAGTCCCTCTTAATAAAGTTTAAAGGCATGGTCCAGAAGGATCAGCTGTTCCTAAGTAACTTAACCATGTCTCAGAGCGTAGCTCAACAACTATTATAGGAATACAAAAACACCCAGCTCCTCACAAGGCAAATTACACAATGTCTAGCACTCAAATTTTAAAAATCACAAGGCAGACAATGGAAGAGAAAAATAAAATGCACAATGAGGAGAAATGTCAATAAAAATTGACCTAAAAATAACACAGATGATAGAAACAGTAGACAGAAGCATTAAATCAGTTATTATAATGATAGCCTATATGTTAAAAAAAAAGCTAGCAGAAAGACTGAACATATTAAATATATACATATGACAAAAATTAAACTTTTAGAAAGGAGATCTACATTTTTGAGATAAAATATATTCTATATGAAATTAAGAGCAGATAAGACATTTTGAGAAGAAAAGATGAGTGAACTTAAACATATAGCTATAGAAACTATCCAAAATGAAACACAGAGAGAAAAATAAAATCATCAGTGAACTATGTGGTAACTTTCAGTAGCCAAATGTATGTGTAATTAGAGTCTTCAATAAAGTTGGCAAAAATATTTGGAGAAATAATAGCCAAAGTTTTCCAAATTTGATAAAAATTATAAACACACAGATTTAAGAATTTCAACAAACTCCTAGAATAATTAATGAAACTACTCCAAGATGAATTTTAATAAAGTTCCTTGAAGACAAAGAGATAAATATTAAAAGCCACTTTTGTGTATATGATGCAGAGTGGGGAAGGAATGCTACATAAGGAATAAAGGCAAAAATAAAAGCAGATTTTTTACTGAAACAATGCAAGCTAGAAGGTAGTGGAACAACATCTTTAAAATATTAAAAGAAATAATTGTCAACCTAGAGCTTGTTACCCAGTGAAAATACTTTGTAGAAACAAAGATGAAATAAAGACTTTTTCAGACACATATAAGAATTAATAACCAGACCACATATCTATAAAATATGTCAAGAGGAACCCTTCATGCAAAATGAAATGACACTGATAAAAACGTGGACATACAAAAAAGAAAAAGAAGAATACCAGATGTGGTAACTCTCTTGTAAATATAAAGAATATTTTTCTTATTATTTAATTCTCTTTAAAAGTTAATCAACAGATTGAAGCAAAAATATTAATAATGCATCATGGAGTTTATACCTCATACAGAAGTAAAATGTATGACAACAATGGCGCAAAGACCAGGAGAGGAGAAAAGAAAGTTTATTTTGTAGGAGTCTTATAGTTAAAGTAATGTAGCCATGCTTGAAGTTAAACTGTGATAAACCAAGGATGTATAATATAATCCCCCAAACAATAAATAAACTAATACAAAAAATTATTTATAGCTAATACACAAAGAAAATGAACTAGAATCATAAAAAAATAATGGAGAGAAAGAGAAAATGAAATGAAGAACATATGTGACAATAGAAAATAAATAGCAAGATGGTAGATTATAATAATCACATTGAATGTAAAAGGTCTGAACATACCAACTAAAGGCGGAGCGTCTCAGATTAAATAAAACTGACCCAATTACATGCTTTGTTACAAAGATACAGATAAGTTCAAATTAAAGGATACAAAAAGATATCGTGTGCTAATGTGAATAAAAATAAAGCTAGAGTATCTACATTAACATCAGAGTAAACAACATAACAGGGATAAAGAGAGGCATTTCATAATGATAAAGCGGCTAAATTCATCAGGAGGATATAACAATCTTAAACGTTAAGACCTCTAATAGCAGAACTTCAAAATATCTGAATCAGAAACAGATGGAACTGCAACGAGAAAGAGATAACTCCACAATCACAATTAGATATTGTTTATGAACTCTAATAGTTTTTTGTCGGTTACTTAGGTGGACACTTGATTGACAAGCATGTAAAGGCAATCCAGTGGATAAAACAGAGTTTTTTTCACAAGTGATTCTGGAAAAATGGAACATTTGCATGCAAAAACAAAACAAAACAAAAACTCCGATCCATTTCTCATACAACATGTACAAAACCAAAAGGACAACCCAATGGACTTCATCAAAATTAAAAATTTTTTCTCTTTGAAAGACAGTGTGAAGAAAAATAAAAGATAAATCACCGACTGGGTGACAATGTCTTCACATGACATATCTGGTAAGGAACTTGTATCTCAAATATTTAAGGAACTCTCTAGCAACCCAGTGCCTTGAAAATGGGCAAAAGATTTGAATAGACATTCCTCAAAGAAAATATACAAGTGGCAAATAAGCACATGAAAAGATACTCAATGTCATTAGTCATTGAGAAATGGAAATTTTAAAAAATGAGATACCACTACACAATATTAAAATGAAAAAAATTTACAAGACTTAGCATACCAAGTATTGACAAGAATGTGGAAGAGCTACAACCCTTATACCCTGCTTGTGAGACTAGAGCATTGTACAATCACTTTGGAAAACAGTCTGCAGTTTCTTCACAAGTGAAACACACATCTACTATATGATTCAGCTTTTCTACTTCTATGTGTTTACCTAAGAGAATTGAAGCATATATGTATACAAAAACTTATACCTGAATGTCATAGCAACTTTATCATAAAAGCCAAGTACCAGATACAATCTAAATGTTTGTTAACATGTTAATGGATATGAAAATAATAGTATATCCATAAAATGGAATATAGTCAGGAATGAAAAAGAATAAACTATATATGCAACTGCAGGGATGGACCTCAGAATAATTATATTGTGTGAAAGAAGTCGGAACAAAAAGAGGACATATTTTATATTACTCAGTTCAAACTACTATAACTAATTACCATAGACTGAGTGGCTTAAACAGTGAACTTTTATTTGTTACAGTTCTGGAGGCTATGAAGTCTAAGATTAAGGTACCATGAGATCTGATGTCTTGAGAGGGTCCATTTACTGATTTGCAGATGGCTGTCTTCATATTTCATCTTCACACATCAGAAAACAGAGCAGAGTGAGAAAGCTTTCAGGTCTCCTCTGATTCAAACATTAATCCCACTATCTGATTACTTCCCAAAAGCCCTGGTTCCCAATACTATCACATTGGAGATTGAGATTTCAACCTATAAATTTTAGGAGAATGCAAACATTCAGTATGGAACATACTATATAATTCCATTTATAAAATATTCTAAAGAGAGCCAAATCAAGAACGAACTGCCATTCACAATTGCTACAAAGAGAATAAAATACCTAGGAATACAACTAACAAGGAATGTAAAGGACCTCTTCAAGGAGAAGTACAAGCCACTGCTCAACGAAATAAGAGAGGACACAAACAGTTGGAGAAACATTCCATGCCCATGGTTAGGAAGAATCAATACTGTGAAAATGGCCATACTGCCCAAAGTAATTTACAGATTCAATGCTATCCCCATCAAGCTACCAATGACCTTCTTCACAGAACTGGAAAAAAACACCTTAAACTTCATATGGAACCAAAAGAGAGCTCGCATAGCCAAGTCAATTCTAAGAAAAAAGAACAAATCGGGAGGCATCACACTACCAGACTTCAAACTATACTGCAAGACTACAGTAATCAAAATAGCATGGTACTGGTACCAAAACAGAGATATAGACCAATGGAACAGAACAGAGGCCTCGGAGGCAACACAACACATCTACAATAATCTGATCTTTGACAAACCTGACAAAAACAAGCAATAGGGAAAGGATTCCCTGTTTAATAAATGGTGTTGGGAAAACTGGCTAGCCATGTGCAGAAAGCAGAAACTGGACCCCTTCCTTACATCTTACACTAAAATTAACTCCAGATCGATTAAAGACTTAAACATAAGACCTAACATCATGAAAACCCTAGAAGAAAATCTAGGCAAAACCATTCAGGACATAGGC
>NW_022436942.1:3308287-3415995 GCF_009761245.1 Sapajus apella | reverse complement strand
TGGGGAGTTGGGGAGAGAGAGCATGGGGAGAAATGCCAGATATAGGTGAAGGGGAGGAAGGCAGCAAATCATGATGCCATGTGTGTACCTATGCAACAATCTTGCATGTTCTTCACATGTACCCCAAAACCTAAAATGCAATTAAAAAAAAAAAAGAAAGATAATGTAAACAAATCTATGGTGACAGAAACCAACCCAAAAGTTCCCTGGGAATAAGGTTAAGGAAGAATGGAATAGAAGACTTACAAAGTGATATGAAGAAATTTGGGAGTTTGATGGATGTCTTCATTATCTTGGCTGGGATGATAGTTTCACAGATGTATAAATAGGTGTCATTAAATTACCCCCTTTAAATATGTGATTTATTGTAAATTAATATTTTCAACAAAGCTATAAACAAAGTTGGATCCAATTCATTAGAAATAAAAAATTTTGTAATCTTTTTATGCAGCACTTTTCTAAGTATGTTACTCAGAACTAATACCCCACAGATTTTAATAGGTTTTACTGAAAAAAAAAAAAAGAATCTGTGGTTTAATAATTGAAATAGTCTGGACTAAACTAAACATAGTTAATAGATTTGTTTTGGGCAGGACTTCTGGGAGATTTTTAATATGCCAATATGCATTGTGAAATTTCAATAAGGAAATACTATTGAGTACTGTATTTCCCTAATTTGATCAGAAATGCTTCCAAGATGATTTTGTAGGATTAATGTTCCTCAGGCTTTTTATTTGGAAAATGTTGGCATGAAGACATTGTGATGATTTAACAGTAAATACAGTTGATGTGGAAAGAACTTAGGACTCTCTTTTCATGAACTATTAAAATTTTTGACTAGACTGAGTGTGGTAGCTCACACCTATAATTCCAGCACTTTGGGAGGCTGAGGTGGGAGGATTGTTTGATCCTAGGAGTTCAAGACCAACTTGGGCAATATAGGGAAACCCCATCTCTACAAAGAAAATACAATATGACTTATGATTAGACAATATAATTAATCTTCATGTAAATTCAGGCATTCAAGCAAATTGCAAATTTTAGAAAGACTTTAAAAATTTGTTCACTAAATTGGTAGCTGATTGCTCTCCAATGAATAATTGCATGGGATCTTCTTTTTTTAATTAATAGACTTCTTTTTTTTTTTTAAGCAGTTTTAGGCTTACAGAAAAAATGAGTGGAAAAGTAAAAAGAGTTCTTATATCTCCTTTCCTCTACTTATTAACATCTTGCATTATTGTAGTACATTTGTTATAATTGATGAGCCAATATAGATATATTAACTAAAGCTAACAGACTACATTAGAGTTCACTCTGTGTTATATGTTATGGGTTTGGACAAATATATAATGATGTGTGGCTGGGTGCTCGCGTTTGTAATCCCAACACTTTAGGAGGTGGAAATGGGAAGATCCCTTGAGCCCAGGAGTTCAAGACTAGGCTGGGCAACATGGCCAGACCAGGTCTTTAAAAAAAAAAAAAGAAAAAAAAAAACCAAAAAACCAAACCAACAAACAAAATTACATGTGTCCACCATTACAATTTATGCAGAATAGTGTCACTGCCCTAAAAATCTCAGGTATTCCACCATTTCATCTCTTCCTGCCTCCCACAACCTCTGACCTGTTTGTCTCTGTAGTTTTCCCTTTTCTACAATGTCATATATTTGGAGTCATTCAGTATATAACCTTGCAGATTGGCTTTTTAAATTTAGCAATATGCATTTAAGTTTTTATGGCTTGTTGGCTTGTTTCCTTTTATTGCTCAATAATATTTCATTATACAGAGAAATTACAGTTTCTTTATCCATTCATCTATTGAAGGACATGTTGGTGGCTTCCAAGATTTGGCAACTATGAATACGGTTGCTGTAAACATTTTTGTGCAGGTTTTTGTGTGGAGACAAGTTTTCAGTAACTCATTTGGGTAAATACCAGGAGTGCAATTGCTGGATCGTATGATATAAATACATATAGTTGTGTAAGAAACTGCCAAATTGTCTTCCAAAGTGGCTGTCCCATTTTGCATTTCCACCAGCAATGACTGAGAGTTCTTGTTTCACATTCTTGCTAACATTTGTTATTGTCAGTGTTCTGAATTTTAGCCTTTCTGATAGGTGTGTACTGGTGTCTCCTTGTTTTCGTTCGCAATTCTTTAATAACATACAGTGATAAGCATCTGTTCCTAAGCTTTTTGCTTTGTATATCCTCTGTTAAGGTGTCTGTTCATATCTTTTGGCCATTTTTAAATTGGGTTATTTTCTTATGTTGAACTTTAAGAGCTCTTTGTATATTTTGGATACTAGTCCTTTGTTAGATATCTGTTTTGCAAATATCTTCTCCCACTCTTGGCTTGTCTTTTCATTCTTTTAACAGTGTCTTTTGCTCAGCAGAGGTTTTTGCTTTAAGTCTAACTTATCAATTTTTCCTTTCATGAATCATGCTTTTTGTGAGATGTCTAAAAAGCCATTTCCAAATTCAAGGTCATCTACATTTTGTCCAATGTTATCTTCAAGGAGTTTTATAGTTTTGGATTTCCATTTAGGTCTAATGATCCATTTTGAGTTACATTTGGGGATGAGTATAAGGTTTGTAGTTAGATTCAGTTTTTTTTCCATGTATACGTCTAGTTATTCCAAACCATTTGTTGAAATCACTATGTATGCTTTTTCCATTGAATTGCCTTTGCTCCTTTGTCAAAGATCAGTTAAATATATTTTTCTATTTCTGGGCTCTCTATTCCATTTCATTGATATCTTTGTTGATTCTTTTACCAATACCACATTTTCTTGACTACTGTAGCTTTATCATAAACCTTGAAGGCAGTAGTGCCAGTCCTCTGATTTTGTTCTTCTTCAATAATCTGTTGCCATTCTGGGTCTTTTGCTTTTCCATGTAAATGTTAGAATAAGTCTGCTGATATCCAAGTAACTTCTTGGGATTTTTTTTTTTTTTTGAGACAGGGTCTCACTACCACCCAAGCTAGAGTGCAGTGGTGTGATCATGGCTTACTGCAACCTTTCTCTCTTGGGTTCAGGCAATTCTCCGGTCTCAGCCTCCCAATTAGCTAAGACCAGAGGCACATGCCACTACACCCAGTTAATTTTTTTTTTGGTAGAGATGGAATTTTTCCATGGTGCCCAGGCTGGTCTCAAACTCCTGACCTCAAGCGATCCACCCTACTCAGTCTCCCAAAGTGCCAGGATTACAGGTATGAGTCAGCACACCCAACCAACTTCCTGGGATTTTGATATTGAACCTAAAGATCAAGATGGAAAGAACTGGCATCTTGACAATATTGTCTTAAATATAGGATCACTAATTAATCATGCTAAGTATCATAACTTCCTTCTTGTAGTTTTTAATGTCTTAGTTTCATTCTTTCTCTCTCTACCAAGACTTTTTCCAACAGGTTCTTTTTTTCTTCCATCATTTCCCTCTTTTCACTTCAAAACAGGACTCCTGCCCAGAAATTAGACAGATTTCTCATTAAATTAAACAAATGAGAAGGTCAGGAATAAGATGGAGAGCATAGTTAGTAAGGATATGAAGGAATGTTGTGGAATGAAAAATATGTGCTCCATTACCTATACAATATATAGCACCTATAGCATCTTGCATAATGTCTTGCCAAGGCACTTGGTCAGTATTACTTGAATAAATGCAGAGTGTCTTGCAAATATGACATCTTAAACATCCATCAGTGACAAAATAGATGGTATTTTGATGACATAATTACAATATGATATCTATGGGTAGATCTATGACTTAGGGATTAGGTTTTCTTCTCACCCAAGAAGTTTTTGATGAGATCTCTTAAAACTTTGCAATGATTTTCTCATTTCAATTAATTATTTTCCTCTGCAATATGCTAAGTATCCATCCTTTGTCTTTTACTAAGTGGTAAAGTATACAGGATGATGTTCTTGCAAAAAATCCTAAAGAAAACTTAGAAGTAAGGTAGGAAGGTGCACAATAGATGAAACTTTCCAGCAATGTAAAAAAGGCATCAACCTTTTAGCAGGCACATATATTGAGTTAATAACACAGCTAACATCTTAAAATTGCACAATGCTCTTTATTTTCCAAGGCACTTTTCTCAGACGTAATCTCACCTAATAGTCTCAAAAAACCCGTGAAGGAGAGACTAAGTGCTCTGCCCAAAATCACAAAGTGGCAGGCACTATCTCAAACCCAAGTCCCATTTGTTCTTTTCACTACTTCTGAGCCTACAAATTATGTAGATATCACAAAGGCATGCATCTAGTGGATAAGAACTACATATCAAGGGCCCAGATGAAAACGTTAATTTTGAACTATTCTCGTATTATTTCCTCTCTTACACCAAGAAAAGTTATGTGTTTCTCTGTTTGGTTGACAATTAAACCTCTTACGACTTCAAAGTAGTGAAAGAATTGACCATCCTGTGCAATGAAACGGATTGGGACTTGCCTTTCTATTTTTAAGAAGAATGAGGCTTATGTAAATAAGAAATTTTGAGATCTGGAAAAAAAAAAAAAAAGCATGTATTTCTCCCATATTACTTGTCCTCCCATGATCCTCAACTCTGCACTGAGCTTTACTGCTAGAGTGGATCATGGTTCAAGATTATGGGAAATCCCAACTACAAGAAGTGAAAAGTGCTCAACAAACACATGTACACGTACATTTGTATCTGTGTAAATATGCAACATACAGCACAAAGTTCTAATATGGAGAAGGCTATGCTTTTATGCAGAGCAGAAAAAGCCTAGATAGTTGTATATTAACTGTTTAGAGTCAAATGGAGATGAACTATAAAAATAGAATGTTTAAGTGCTTTTAAAAAAACAAAGCCAGGTATAAGTTTTAATGCTTTGAGATTGACTTGACTTCACTTTTTTCACATTATGGAACAAACACAATTGATATATTTGGGAAATGGTTTATAAAAATGGTATACTAGTTTTTAGAGAACTGGATACTAGGCCTGGATCCACTACTAAGAAACATTTTGTAATTAGGTGCAACACCCGATGTTTCTCAGTCTTAGCATCCTCACCTGCAAAATGGTCAGTTGTGACTAAGGTCTTTTTCATCTCTGATTTTCTGCCATTCTAAATTATTTTTTAAGACCTTCCAGCTAGTAATAGAACCATGCCTGGTGTGCAAAGAACTTTTTCATTACAGCGTAGTGCTCTCTCCTTCATACCATGCTGAAATTGTGAATTGTATACATAAATAACATTTTGTGAAACAGAAATACTTGATCTTGAAAGATTAGATATCAGTAATGCAAACTTTCATCTCACATATAAGCAAATTAAGACCCAGAAAGGGCAAGTAATTTTTACTTAATAAGAACATGTGTTTTCTTCTTTTCACACTTATTTTAAATGTTTAAACACCTTCACCACATGTACGTGAATAGGCACTGTGTAGAGATTTATCTTATAGTTGATCCTTTCATTGTAAGTAAATTTATTGTTTTTTCATTGATTTCTTAATATTATGTATTTACTTAAAAACATTTTCAAATAATGGAACACATCACATCAAATGACCGTATTGCACTAAGCTTACCAGGCACTTTTTATATAAAGTATCTCATTTTATCTTATAGCAATGCTGAGCTAGTATAGGCACATATGGAGCATCATTTCTATCTTCTACCTCTACTAAGACTGAAAAAATGCATGTTCATGACCTTCCAGTATTGCTGGTAAACAAAAGTTATAAAACTTGACCTCAGGGAGCCATGTCGCAGATACACAGATAGATAGAAAAGAGAGTAATTCACAGTACATTGAAGGAAACAGGCCTTTGAAATGTCCAGGATGATTTCAGCGTAACAGAAAAAGCTCACGACACTTAAATCATAAATTTGCTAAATCAATTAAAAATTTTCTGGAAAAAAAGGTATGGCCAATTTGCATATAAATTTAGATAGCATTATTTGGATGCCATCTGTTCAGTATCTTGACTTTGACACTAGCACATTGCTTAAAGCTTTTTATTGAAGTTCATAAATAACAAGTATACAGCTGGATGAGTTTTCACAAGGTGTATAGCTCACGTACCTAGCACCCGAATCAAGAAACAGAACATGTGTAGCTTCCCAGAACTGCACTTCTGTGCCCTCTTCTGGCTATCAGACCCTCCCCAAACAATCACTATCCTGGCTTCATTTTGCCTGTTTTTGAATTTTATGTAAATAGAATAATCCATTAGGTCCTTCTTTTAATCAATATATTAATATTTCTGAGCTTCATCTATATTTGTGTGATTAAGTGTGGTGGTTTGTATAATCTCGTTGCTGTATGGTGCTCAGTTGCTCTGTAGTTTCAATCTACTTGTCCATTCTAATGTTGATGGGCATTTGGATTGTTCCCAGTTTCTGACTAGTAGGAATAGTGCTCTTATGAACATTCTTATACATGTGTTTTTGTGAATATTTATGCATTTTTTAAACTTGCTGTGTCAGTAGTACGTATATGTTCATTTCAGCTTTAGTACATAATGAAAAGTGGTATTTTGAAATGGCATTCCCACCAGCAGCATGTGACAGTTCTAGTTGTTCTATATCTTTACCAGGACCTATTATTACCAAAGTACTTAATGATATTATTTTTATTTTTATTGTATACCTATAGTTTAAAAAAAAAGTTATTTTGAAACAGCGAGCTTTTATATAAAAAAGGAAAAAATAAAGTAGAGGGTAAGAAAAAATAAAAAGTGAAATAATCTGATTAATTTTTGCAGTACAGCTAGATATGCTAAAACTGTCCTGACTCAAAGAAACTTTTGAGACAGATGCAAAACATATGGAATCACTCTAAGTATGCTGTCTGTATGAGAAAGCACTGAGTAATATAATTGGTTTAATGTGTGAGTCAGAATCAATGTATAATTTTTAGCTGAAGAGTTCTGATACCCAGTTTGGAAGATATGTGAGTTCAGGAGCATGAGGAAAGTTTGGATATTTTGAAGGGTATGGGAAATAATTTTCCTACACTGTGTAAATGAAGCTCAGGATGGATTCATTTTTGAGATATTTACAGTTGGGATTTCTATGTAGTTTATAATGTGAAAATAAATGGGCAATATTAGCCTAATAAGCTATCAGATGTTGATTGTTTGTGACCCCAGATGCCACAAGTCTTTCCAACTTCCCTAATAGAATGCAAACAATGTAATTTTCAAAGGAAGTCAGTAAAACAAAAGATACATCCGCAGCTCACGTTATATTTTGGCTTATAGAAAAATTACAATAATTAAGGGCCATTTACATTTGTTTTTTAAATTTAGAAATGATGAAAAGCTGTAGTTGACATAGAATGATTCCTCCCTCAAAGTGGAAATCCCAGAGGTGTGAAAATCCAAAGAGCTATTTGGCAGTGATGGTGGTAGGAAAACTCATCCCTGCAAACCCAAACCTACTCTTTTCTTTTCTTCTCTCCCTTCCCTTCCCTTCTTTTCCCTTCCCTTCCCTCCCCTCCCCTCCCTTTCTTTTCTTTTCTTCCTTCCCTCCCTCCCTTCCTTCCTTCCTTCCTTTTGCTTTCTTTCATTTATGTGTTAGAGACAGGGTCTCACTCTGTTGCCCAGGCTGGAGTGCAATGGTACAATCATAGCCGACTACAATCTCAAACTCCTGGGCTCAAGCAATCCTCCTGCCTCTGCCTCCTGAGTTGCTAGGACTACAGGCACACACCAACGTGCCCAGCTACTTTTTTTTTTTCCTATAGAGATGGGGGTCTCATTATGTTGCCCAAGCTGGTCTCAAAGTCCTGGGCTCAAGCAATCCTCCCACCTCAACCTCTCAAAGTGCTGAGATTACAGGCATGAGCTACTGCCCACAGCCTTTGCAAACCCTTTCTAACTGGTTCCACCGGTCTCTTTTTCCTCATTATCAGCTGATCTCTAATCATCTTATATCTGGATTGTTACCAACATCAACTTCTCCCTCTCCTACCTATTGCTGTAAAATTTTTCTTTAGAGAAAAACAATCTAAATATATGCCCATATATTTTGTCACCTAGAAATCACCAACTTCTTTTAGTCATGCATTCTTTTACGGAAAAAAAAAAAAAAAAAAAAAGTTGATTCCTATATAGAAAAGTCTGAGGATAACAATATTTTATAATCACCAATGTGATCTGATGAATAAAATACCTTCATATAAAATTAACATGAAGTTTATAAAATAGCCATTTCTACATACCTCTCCTTATAGATTAAATTTCTGTCTGATGGGAAAGGTTGTATGATATATGACTTTTGAATTTCTTGAGAGGATGAAGATTTAGTGAGCCAAATAAGAAAATCGCTCTCCTCCCTTGTGTGTAGAGAAGTGACTCATGTCTGCATTGCATTTAGAGAAGGTGGTAAACTCCTAGTGGAAACAAAGCCTTCTGTGTATCAATCGTCTTGCAATATCCAATAAAATGATACACATATGAAGTTATATAATGATAATCATCTGATCATTTGTTAACAAATAAACTTCAAAAGATAACAATAATAGCAGACTTTGAATATGTTCAGGATATCAATCACTATATGTGCATTTTTATTTTCCCATCTATTGTTAACAATATCCCTAGATAATGATCCCAAGAGATCTTTATCCCCTAATACAGATGAGGGAGCTGAGGATCTGATAAGGCAACTTGTCCAAGGCCACTTGAACCCAGTTCCATCTGTACCCTTAGTAACCATGCTTTCTCAAAAGAAAGTGCCCTTGGCAAAATAAAAAAAGGACAAAAAAAGGGAAGAGTGCTATCGCAAGAGCTGACTGATCATCAACATAAGACATTTTTCAATTTTCACCTCAACCACCGGCCACTGAAAACCCCACAGTAAATTAGACACCCACTTTGAGGCATTCTCCTGACTGCATTACCATGATAACAGAGTTTTTTCTTTTGCCTCCCATCATTTCAGGAAGAAATCATGTTCTGCAAAGAAGAGCTTTGTTGAAAAGATGTGCAGCACTGGGCTTTCTCTATGAGAATTTGTTGAGAAGGCCAAAAGTGGAGACGACAGCCCAAGTTCTGAGGCTAAACCTGAGGACCTAGATTACGGATTGCCAGGAAGGTTCATCTTTGCATTCAGAATAACAAATATTTAACATGCAAAATACAGACAATAAATTCCACAAATGTAGGTGCAGGAGGCGTTACGTACACAATCCACCACAATCTTAAAATGTTAGTCCCCATAACTGGAATTCAAACAACATTTTATGGCAGTTCCAAAAAAGGAAAATACTATTTGTGCAGGTGTTCAACCTTCAAGCACCCTGCTTAGGCACTGTTTTATAATACTGTGCCCACAGGCTCTAGGTCTATTAAGGAAAAGTGATTAAAAGACAAATTCTTCCCTGAAATTAGGGACTGGGGATCACAGTCGCTGAGGCCTTCTGTCCCATGAGAGAAGACTGGACAATGAAGCCTCAGCTGTTTCACCAAATCACATAATTGGAGTTGTTATTTTACTGATTAATGACACGGTTTCCTATTTCCATCAAAGACAGTCAGAAGGAAGCAGATTTAAACTGTAAGAGGAATGATTAGGTACTCAGGTGAATAAAAAAAAAGTCCTAAAATTAGTAACTAATGGAAATAGTCACCATTTATTCAGTACTTTCTTTTGGCCCAGCATTATCTACGAACTTTTTTTTTTTTTTTTTTTTGAAATAGTGCCTCACTCTGTCACCCAGGCTGGAGTGCAATGGTGCAGTCTTGGTTCACTGCAACCTCCTGAATCCCAGGTTCAAACTATTCTCCTGCCTCAGCCTCCCAAGTAGCTGGGATTACAGGCACCTGCCACCATGCCCAGCTAATTTTTGTATTTTTAGTAGAGACAGGGGTTTCACTCTGTTGGCCAGGCTAGTCTCAAACTCCTCACCTCATGATCCATCCACCTCGGCCTCCCAAAGTGCTGGGATTACAAGCATGAGCCACTGCCCCCAGGCTGCCTTTCTTTCTTTCTTTCCTTCTTTCTTTCTTTCTTCTTTCCTTTCATTCTTCTTTTTTTCTTTTATTTTCCTTCTTTTTTTCTTTTTTCTTGCTTTCCTTCCTTCCTTCCTTCTTTCTTTTTTTCTTTCTCTTTCTCTCTCTTCTTTCTCTTTCTGTCTTTTGCAGGGTCTCCCTCTGTCACCCAGGCTGGGACACAGTTAAGATTTTTTTTTTTTTTCTGTTTTTTTTTTGTAGAGATGGGGTTTCACTGTTTTGCCAGGGCTGGTCTTGAACTCCTGGCCTCAAGCAATTCTGCTACCTCAGCCTCTGAAAGTGCTGGGATTACAGGCATGAGCTACTGCGCCTGGCCTCTAAGACATATGTTAATGCTCACAAGGCCCTGCATGAGTAAGTAGTTCTCCTTTTTCTGATGAGGACATTGAAACTTGAAAGAGTAAGAATTTTGTTCAAGCTCAGGCTTGTCACTCAGGTTGGTCATATTCTTTTTACCACAAGACATTTGTCAAGTGGTGGACTTTGGAACACTGGCTTTATACAAAAATAAAAGATATTGCATTTGAGGCTGGGCATGGTGGCTTGCACCTGTAATCCTAGCACTTTGGGAGGCCCAGGCAGGTGAATCACTTGAGCCCAGGAGTTGGAGACCAGCCTGGGCAATATGGTTGAAACCTTGTCTCTAAAAAAAAAAAAAAAGAGGAAAAGCAAAAATTAGTCAGGTGAAGTGGCACATGCCAGCAGTCCCAGCTACTCAAGAAGCTTAGGTGGGAGGATGGCTTGAGCCTGGTAGGCAGAGACTGCAATGAGACAAGATCATGCCACTGCACTCCAGCCTGGGTGACAGAGCCAGAGCTCTGTCTCAAAAAAAAAAAAAAAAAGAAAAGAAAAGAAAAGAAAAATGAAAAAAAAAAACATACTACATTTGGAATAAATATGTTTAAGAAATACTGGGTTACACAAAGTTTAAATCAATTTCTTCACTTTTTCAAAATGTCCTGGTAATGTACATTATGAATCCCCAAGGGAGGATTCTAGGGTCTAATGTCTCACATTTTCCAAAACTGTTTTAGTTACAGAACACCATTATTTCTGCTATAACTTAAATCTCTAAAGACTCATGTTATATAGGACAGAATTTAGGAAAATCTGTACTATAGGAATCTGCCTTGAATTCTCCTTCAGTAAAAACCTTCTAAAAAGTAAAACAATTGGTTCACAGAATTACAGACGCATGGCAGCTCAAATTTTCAGTGGCTGTGTAATTTCCCACATGCCCAACGTGTAGTAACACATTCCTGGTTTGTCTGAGCTGATGAATACCTGATGGGTGACCAATTTCACGACCACACAATTTTAAAGGTTGGGAAACTCTCTACTTGCTAACCTGTCTCCTTTCCCCTCCAAGTTGTTTCCCGAAGTCAATTCTTGCCACCAAAAAACAGTGAAACAAGCACCTTACTACAAATAAGTGTGGCCATAATCTATTGTACTTGACTGTGCAAATTAAAGCCATTCTTCACTAGCTGAAGCTTGCAGGTTGTAGCTACCCAATTTCTGGATGCAGTTAGGTGTGAAAAATAGGAGAGTGAGGAAATTCTAGATTAGGATTCTTTATCCACACCCCAAGGGCACAATAAATGACTCCTATCCATTATCACAGTGTCCCAGACCCTCTGCGCTTGGATATCTCTCACACCGTAGTCTTTGCATGCATGGAAGGAAGACTTGGAGTAGTCACAGTGGAGGTAGGAGCATGGTTCCCACATCTATACGAGTATTCCCTCCAGCTGCTTTGTGATGCAGCCTTCAAAAGCAATGCTGACATGAATGATGCCCAGGGATTACGGCAGGATATGTTGCAAAATTGACATGGTTTGCATTATATCGACCCTAGCATTGCCAAACAAAAGATGACTGCAGGATCTCTGCTGCACCACACAAACTTTCCTTCTAGTGGTAAAGCGTTTCCCTACAAAAATGGTATACAGATGCTCTTCCACTTACTATGGGGCCACATCCCATAAACCCATCATAAATTGAAAATACCATAAGTTGAAAATGCAGTTACTATATCAAAGCTACAGAACATCATAGCTTAGCCTACCCTATCTTTAAATGTGCTCAGAACACTTACAATTAGCCTGCAGTTGGGCAAATCATTTAACACAAAGCCTAGTTTATAATAAAGTGTTGAATAGCTCATGTAATTTATTGAATACTGTACTGAAAGTGAAAAACAAAATGGTTGTATAGGCACCACGGTAAAGTCCAAAAATCGTTGTTAAGTCCAACCATCTTAAGTTGTGATCATCTGTATACTTCATTTATTATTATTATTATTATTAATCTTTTTTTCTTTTTTGAGACAGAATCTTGCTCTGTGGCTCCCAGGCTGGAGTTGCTCACTGCAACCTCTACCTCCTGAGTTCAAGCAATTCTTAGGCCTCAGCCTCCAAGTAGCTAGGATTACAGATATGCACCAACACGCCCGGCTAATTATTCTTGTATTTTTAATAGAGACAGGGTTTCGCCATGTTGGCCAGGCTGGTCTCAAACTCCTGGCCTCATGTGATCCACCCACTGTGGCCTCCCAAAGTGCTGGGATTACAGGCGTGAGCCACTGCTCTTGGCCTCATCTGTATATTTCCCCTCTTTGACAATTAGGTAATTCCAGAAAGGAAACAAACAAAGCAAACAAAAGAAACATAATATGGAAATAACTGATATACAGCTAGTGCTCGACTTATGACCACAATTGGTTCCGACAGATGGTCATAACACGATTTGGTCGTAAGTTGAGTATGTATGTACCAAGTCTGGGATAACAGTTGAAATGGTGCACGCGGAGATGGTAGTGCTGCCAGAAGCTGGTCTGCACTGTCGTACGCCCAGCTGGGCAACATTTGCGCTGCCAGACGCAGAGCAGTCGTGGCTAGTGATTGTGGTTGTAAAGTCGAATGGTCGTAAGTTGCATAGGTCGTAAGTCGATCAATGCCTGTGATTAGCTCTTTGAATGGCTGAAGCCTGGAAGCCTGGAAGCCTGGAAATATAACCCTATACTTGTCCATAGCAAGTTCCCAGAGGTCAGGAGCTGTCATTTATTTATCTAATCTTTACCATTGCCAACCCAGTGATTGGCAACTAGTAGGCACTCAGAAAAGGTGAAAATTAGTAAGTTAATTAGATTACCCCAATTGCTTTATTTAAAATTAAAAAGTAGAAAAATAACTTTAAGAAAGACTCTCACTGATTTCAAATGAGATCTCTTTTTGGATAAAGTTTAGGAATATTTTATAAAATCCATCATGACTATTAGTGCTGTGGAAATATAATATTCCATTTAAGATTTTTAAGTAGGAATTTAGTAAAAGTGACTTCCTGCCTTACATATAGAACTTGCCCAAATTATCCTACATCTGTGTTCCTTCTTAGAACTAAAAATGAACTGATACTCTAATTCATGATTATTTCAAAATAAGCAGAGAAAAAAGAAACACACATATATATACACGGCATCATCCCAAATACACTTACATGAGGATGTGAAAGGTAAATTTCCAATGAATATTAAACAGTATTTCTGACATAGCTGTTCATGGTATTTCAAGCGCAATCTGAGGCCATGAGGTTTTAAGCTGGCAAATCCCATGAAGGCCTGCTCATAAGCCCTCTCCCTCTTTATTTAATAAGCAAGGGAACTGGAACCCTGAGGGGTGCAATAACAAGCTAAGGTGACACAAGAAGTTACCGGGAAATTCAGGATTGAAACCAAGTTTCCTAGTTTCCAGCACAGAGCCCCAAGTTGTTTCTCTGCAGAGTTGACGTTCCAGCTTTTCCAAACCCAATCATCTCCACCCCTGTTGACCTGAGGAGCCCCTTCCAATGGATCAAAGAATCAGACTCATTAGAAACAGGGCATTTTTGTTGTTGTTTGGGTTTTGTTTTTCCTGAAAACACATTGCTTCATGCCATTTCTTCTTGGGGCTTTGGCTGTAATGCATTTGCCTCTAGCAAACAGAGGTCTTATTACTGTCCACACTGAGCAAGATTACATGGCGACTCTTTGAAAGTGAACCCTGAAAGGAAGGTTTGACTGATAACCACATGTGGATAATGAATAGAGCAGTAGCTTTAATAGTGAATTAATTCTTCAAGAATCTCACCTGACATTCACCAGCCTTTTCTTCTATTATTTAAAGAAACTTTACAGCTTTAACTAAATCATTTATGGAACATTTCCCATCATGTTTTAGCATGACAAAATTTCTTAAACAGGCAACTCAACAGAGCTAATCAAATTAGATTTTCTGAAAGGACAGAATAATGAAGTTATGGGAATAAGGAAAAAGCAAAACACTTCATCTAGAACCCAGACTTCAGCTATAGCTGTGTTCTTAGTAACAGTTTACTTGGTGGTGACTTTAATAGTACAGTAACTTACGGAGAATGGTAGGCTGGTGCACGATGAGAATACTGGGTTTAATGTACCCATTAAACAAGATTTATTTATTTTATTTACATATTTATTTGGTTTATTTTTGCCACATACTGTAGCAAGTATTTTATCAGAATTGTTTTTGTCAGAATAAAGACAGCCCTAAAATAATTGAAGTAACATCCACCCCTTAGTGAAGGAAAAATAACTTTTCTTGAATTACAGTATTTCCTGGCACGAAATAAGTTGGTGCTAGGCATATACTTCTTCAGAGATATTTTCCATCTCTTCAAGTTTAAAGGAATCAACAGATGGAGGGAAAAGAGAAGTGTGTGCCAGAAGTCCCCGAGACATATCAGACCTACATTCACAGCCCTGGAGTCCCTTCCTGTCTGGGAAAGAAGGGTGAGCTTGGCTGATGCAGCGGGACAGGTCTGCTCTGTGTCTGGTCACTTAATGTCCACCAGCTGGGGCAGGACTCCCGGGTGAGCAGTTTATCAGCCATGAAGCTCTTGGGAGCTCTCACCATTGAAAAATGGGCCCTGAGGAAGCAGAACACTATCAACTCCACCATCTGACTTCTGCTTCCTATTATGACTCCTTTTAGAAGGAGAAATGACTTCCTAGTATTTGGGCATGTTCTAATTTATTGCTTTATTTGCTGGCTGTTGAGTTGAATGGGAAAATCCACCATGAGAACACCTTAGCAACACTGAAAGGTCATCTGTCTCATCAAAGTCTGTCCTTTCATAGCACTCTTTCTACCTAGATTTTCTCTAATTATTACTTAATAATCCTAGCATTTGGTCTCAGCAGCCTTCTCTGCATGAAGCACCTGTTTTAGCACAGTTGAAAAGGCCTCTGTACTCACTAAAAATTATCCATTTGGAGGGGTTCATTTCTGGTAATTACAAAGTTTTTATTTCCATTGTCAACATACTCAATTTAAGCAATTATGAAACATGCACATACATTTTAAGAGTCCAGATCCCCAAGGGTCACTTTGAAGAAATTCTCCAGCAGATCTGCATAATTAGCATTAAAGCAGAAGAATACCTTTTCAATAACAGAGCACATACCACTGGATATTTTTTCTGAGGAATCATGTTAATTTTAATTACTACACGTAACTATGGATAATATTGTGATAATTATCCATATAAAGCTACACTGATTTTAAAATCTGATCCTAAACAATAGACAAAGTTTTAGTTGCATAATAGATCATATGTATTCAGATGCATTTCTTAATGTTCCTTTAATTTCTAAGACCTTCTATATTTCTATTATGTCCATCTTATTATTAATATAAATATATCTAGTTTGACTTTACCTTTTACTTCATCACTCATGTTTATGGTTATTTACACATTTTAACTCATTTTGAAATATGGTGGTCAGCTCTGTATTGTATAAGATGTAGACCCCATGAGGGGTCACCGTGGCACAAAGTTAACTGATTCAGACTTGCAGCTGGACAGGCCTGCATGCACTTTTTGGCAGAAGTTCTTCTCTGGTCCCTACCACTGAGTTAGCACCCTGTGAGGATCCTTGACTAGATGCCAGCAGTCTAACAAACTACAGGTGCCAGTATGTGGCACAGGTACTTGGCAATATCTCAGATGAAGGCAGCAAAGCACAGTGGAAGATGGCTTTGAAGTCAGACTCAGGTTTAAATCCTGCTCTGACACTAAATCTGCAAAAAAAAAAAAAAAAAAAAAAAAAAAAAAAAAAAAAACCTTGGGCAGGTTATTTTACAGTTCTCTGACTTCCTGAGATAAAATTAATCATATAGAGTTATAGTTGGGTTTAATACGGGTGGCTGTACAGGGCAGTGGTTAAAGACATCGCTTCCTAAGTTCCAGTCCTGCTTTCCCATTTTCTAGTGGTTTCACCTTGGGCAAGTTAACATAAATCACTCTAAGCCTTGGTTTCTTCATCTGTAATGTGGGGATAATAAATATTACTTATCATAGTGTTTTGGAAAGATTAAATTTTTTAAATGAAGGAAAACCACGTTTCACATGGCACATAGTAAGCACTTAATATTGGCTATATATCTTTTACAAACATTTATCTTAAGTTCCTAGTACTAGTAGGTGTACAATACCCTAGAGTCCAGTGTCTCTTTCATTACCCTACGGGGTCTCAGTTCTCTGTTTTCTAACACCAGGAAGACACAGTTTCAAGAATAAGAATAACTGTGGAGCTGATGATAGGGATTTATATTTATTAAATGTTTTAGAAAATAGAGTCTGTTGTTCAACTACATAGGTATTATTTTTAAGCCTTTAAAATTATTTCCATATTTAAAATATTGAATCCTTAGGCCATGTATTCTGGAAAAAAAAGTACACTTCAGTTACTTTCTCTACCTAAATATCTATGTTTATTTTTTACTGAAACAGTTGTAGCTGATATAAACACTTAGCAATCAAACTACTTTGAAAATGTTTTCTATTTTCATTAAATAGTGTTTATCCTAAAGAGAAATGCTTAATGCCTTCAGCATTACTTTTAGAATAATACATATTTATGATATAATAGTATGCCACTTTTGGAACTTTTTTACATTCATGTTTCGAAAAATAATATTTACATAATTTTTCCTCAAGCATTTGTGTAATTCTCCTAAGTACATTCTTTGATGATTTTACATATACATATTCCTTTCATCTTATAATAGCAGATTTGTTTATCTCTTCATTTAATCAGAATATTTTAGGTGAATATTGAAATAATTATTGGCTTTTAAAAAATCATGTAATCAACAGCAGGGTGTGAATGAGTATATTTTAAAACTGATGAAATATGGATATCATATAGATATCATATTTCATCAGTTTTAAAATATATTCATTCTTTATACCAAATTTTATATAGATAGTTTTCTAAATCACCTTTGACACATAGTTTAAGTTTATAAATAAAGCTGGCTTGACTCTGCTACCATATAAAGAAAACTTATCACTAGTTTCTAAACTTTGGAAATATGGAAGACATTTCTATTTACTATGTTACATATTTTATGTATTATATATATTATTTATGCATATGTGTACATATATATCACTATATTATATATTAAATTAGCAACAGGATATGTTATTAATATCTTCAAGCTACCATCTTTTTTTTTTTTTTTTTTGAGACAGAGTCTTGCCCTGTCACCAGGTGCCAGGCTGGAGTGCAGTGGCACGAGCTCCACTTACTGCAACCTCCGCCTCCCAGGTTCAAGCAATTCTCCTGCCTCAGCCTCCCAGGTAGCTGGGACTACAGGTGCATGTCACCAAGCCCAGCTAATTTTTGTACTTTTTAGTAGAGACGGGGTTTCACCATGTTGGCCAGGATAGTCTCGATCTCTTGACCTTGGGATCTGCCTGCCTTGGCCTCCCAAAGTGCTGGGATTACAGGCATGAGCCACCACGCCGGGCCTCAGGGTACCATCTTTCTCTAATCCATATTCAAATCATCATCTCTTTCCATCCTCCCCCTTCTGCCATCATCACTACTGGACATGATTCTTGTATCATTCATAGCCCTTCAATAATTATGATAGAAGACGCCAAGCAATTCTGTGTTTCTGTGCTCTGCATCCCTTCTCATAGTCTCTCTACCCTGCCCTAGCCTCCATCCTTATCCAAACACACACATACACAGCATTTCCTCAAGTCCATGGCTACCATAAGGGTTGCCTTAACCATATTTAAAAATGTATGTGTTGGCCAGGTGTGGTGTCTCACACCTGTAATCCCAGCACTTTGGGAGGCTGAGGTGAGAGGATTGCTTGACTCCAGGAGTTTCAGACCAGCTTCAGCAACATAATGAGATCCTATCTTTCCAAACACTTTAAAAATTAGCCAGGCATGGTGGTGCACACCCATAGTCCCAGCTACTTGGGAGGCTGAGGCATGAGGATTGCTTGAGCCTGGGAGGTCAAGGTTGCTGTGAGATGTTATTGCCCCACTGCACTCCAGCCTGGGCAACAGAGTGAGACCCTTGTCTCAAAAAAAAGTATATGTTATTTTGTGTGGTTTGCGCATAACTAAATTATACATATATAATAAAATATATACATATTAATTTACATACACATATTTTTGGGAGGTCCTAGCAAGCGAGCACAGAGACTTACATATGCTTGACTGAAAAATAATCCTCCTCTATCAGGGAAAGTCATCCTCTTTGACCAAACAGCCTCAGGAGAGACGCGCATGGAGCTGTGAGAAAGGGAACACCCACCTAGCCGGCCAGATCAGCCGAGTCAACCCTGGCCATCAATAGGGTGACAGATGTCTCAACCAGATGACCCTCACATCCACATATACATACATCTTTCTATATGTTCATGTGAAATAATTTAACGTACAATATACACACAATTTTGTTTCCTTCTCTTTGGTCAAAAATTGTATTCCTTGCAGATGTTAATATGGTACTAGAAGAAGCTAAATGCTCTTTTCTCAATGAC
Organism: Sapajus apella; assembly: GCF_009761245.1. Taxonomy (NCBI): domain Eukaryota; kingdom Metazoa; phylum Chordata; class Mammalia; order Primates; family Cebidae; genus Sapajus; species Sapajus apella. Next base: position 3,397,133 of record NW_022436942.1, on the reverse strand, counting down.
CCCTCCAGCTTGAGAGCAAATTGATGTTGTTCACAGGCACTTTGTGAGCATATTTAGTTGGTGCAATTACTTTTGCACCAACATAGTAGCATTTTCCAGAACATAACTTGGAGCAGGGCAGAAGATAGAAATAGAGGAAAGGCACACATTTTCTTTGGTATTTCTTTATATGTACAGCTTCAGCCTCCACAGATGTTAGGTTTGAATGTTTTTCTCCACTGCATTTAGATTATGTCAAAGGGAGTCAAAGTTAATAAACACAGGCTATGAGAAAGTCAATCTCTTTTTAAACATAAGTGCAGAAACCATTCCCTAGTTCCTGGCTCAGAACCTACCACATAATCAGCACTCAATAAATATAGATTAAGTGACTGACTGGATGAATGAATATAGTGCAATTTTAGTCAAGGTAAAAATAAAAAGTGGAGAGGGAGAAATTGCTCTTCATTTTCAGAGATGCATGGCTATGTATTCTGAAGACAGAGAAGAGAATCTGATAGCCTAGAAATTGACAATCATGAAAAAAGGAACTTGACAAGTTTTCCATAAGGGACTCAGCATCACAATCTGGTTACAAAACCCTAGACACAGGCTGAGATCAAACAAAGAAGTTCAGGAGAGATCAGTGACTCTAAATATACTCCTATTCCTTAATCAGTAAGTTTGCAAACCAATGAAAATTTTGTGCTTAACTGTGGCCTCAGTCTACAGAGAAAGCTCCAGGCTCCACAGAAAAATTTGTAAAAAATAAGTCAGGTAATGACAGTCTGGTATTATCAATATTCCACTGATGACAGTAACCTTACCTTGTACTAATGATTGCTTAGGGTGAATGACATACTAAAGTTCAATAAAAACATCTTCCATGCATAAAGATCATTGGAAGCTACTACCACCTTTTTAAAAAGTGTCATTCAGCAATCTAACCTTCTTTGTAGTCTTTCTGGAACTGGGTGGCCACTTAGGACTGTCTGGACAGAGAAAGCTTAGGATACAATTGACCAGGCAGCTCTGAAGGATGTTAAAATCCAGCTGACCTTCCTGATCTCCATGACTCTGCATTTGCTTAGACTGATACATTTGCATACATTCCATGCCGCCTACTTTTTTTCTAACTTGGTAATAAAAACATGGCAAGATGGAAAACACACCACATTCACATACTTTAATGTCCTAATATTTGTTAACTTGGAATGAAATATAAAATATATCCGGTTTTAGCACCCTAGCAAGCTGAATGCCTTGGCCATCTGTTCATTTCTTGCTTTTATACATCTTAGACATTTCACTTCTGCTTCTAATTGTAACTGCCTCTTTTATGCTGATGGCACAAATCCTGACACCCTTTTAATGCCACTTTCAAGCCTCCTGACCCTTGGCTTATCTAAAATGATGGCTTAATCTCAATTGCTTTTAAATTTATTTTAAACCCAAGGGGTTGATCTAAATAAACAGGTATTTTAAATAATACAATACCATTTTCCTTATTTTACTTCTTGTTTTATTTTTCACATTGGCTACCCAAGTCCATGGTGTGGTCCCCAGGACTGTATCATTTTTCTTTCATGACTTACTCTCTGCATTCCATCAGAGCTGAAGCTTTCAGTCACATTATCCTATTGCACATTATAATTTTGCTTTCACACTGCCATGTACTCTGTTTAATTAAATAATTTGTTGAAACCTTCAGATTTCTGTTTACACTAGTCTGAGAGTTCCAGCCAAGATAATTACATCCAGGGCTTCAGGACTTCCCTATGGTAAAATGTTGAAGTAGAGAACATTTGTCTTTAGCTTTCTCCCACAGGCTTTATCACCTTGGTGTCTTCTCTTCTTTCCTCACTTTCCCTCCTCCCTCCTTCCCAACATATGAAGTGGTTATCTATTTTGGCTCTTCCCATCCATTCCTGATTTTAAATACATTTCCCCATTATCCTTAAATCTAATTGTAAGTCTATGTCTCTATCTGGCTTAAAAATATAGTAAAATTGGCAAAACCCCAATCGTCCTATTCCCTCTAAAATGTTACTAAATAAGAAAACTATTGGTTCTTAAGCACTTGAGCTAGTTCAACCATGTTGAGAGAAACACTACTTCTCGAGTGTTAACTGTACTCAAGGAACCATGTAGGTGCTAGGACTGTGGCAAGGGATAAGGCGCCAGTCCCTGAACTCCCAAAGTGTGGAGTCTCATAAAGAAAACAGACACAGACCAGCATGGTGGCTCGTGTCTATCATCCCCACACTTTGGGCGTCCGAGGCAGGCAGATCACCTGAGGTCAGGAGTTTGAGACAGCCTGGCCAACATGGTCAAACTTTGTCTCTACCAAAAAATACAAAAATTAGTTGGGTATGGTGGCACGTGCCTGTATTCCTAGCTACTGGGGTGGCTGAGGTGGGAGGATTGTTTGAACCTGTGAGGTGGAAGTTGCAGTGAGCTAAAATTGTTCCACTGCACACCAAACTGGGCAACAGAGCAAGACTCTGTCTCAAAAATAAAAGAAAAGAAAAGAAAAAGAAAACAGACACAGATGAAGAGTATTACAATATTGTATGTTGAGTTCCAGGACAGCACATACACCAGCTCTAGAAGCATAGACAATGGGCACTCTCAGCCTCCCTCCCTTTGTCTATCTAGTCTGTTTTCTTTTTGAATTAGGTATTGTTTTATTAAGACTTTAATGAATAGTAATTGTTAATAGTTATTGAAAAAATACTATATGCCAGGGATTAATCTAAATATATGTCATATATATAACTCATCTAATTATCATAAATTACCCTAGTAAGTTGATACATACACATTCATTTTATAGATAATAAAACCAATACACAGAAAGACTAAATTGCTTCCTCAAAGTTAGACAGTGAGTGATAAAGCTATAACTCAACTTCAGGCCAGGCACGGTGGCACATGCCTGTAATCCCAGCACTTTGGGAGGCAGAGGTAGGCATATCATTTGAGTTCAGGAGTTCGAGACCAGCCTGGCCAATATGGTAAAACCCCATCTCTATTAAAAATACAAAATTAGCTAGGTGCAGTGGTGTGTGCCTATAATCCCAGCTACTCAGGAGGCTGAGGCAGGAGAATCACTTAAACCCAGGAGGTGGAGATTGCAGTGAGCCTAGGCAATAGAGTGAGACACAGTCTCAAAAAAAAAAAAAAAAAGATATAACTCAACTCCATTCTATTTGACTCTAGAACAGTGCTATACAAAAAATGTTTTGAGTGATGGCCAAAATTTTCTGCATTTGTTCTGGTCCAAAACAGGGGCCACTAGTGTTAGCATCTGAAATGAGACTATTGGCCAGAGTGTTTAATTTTATTTTATCTTTGCTAATTTCAATAGACATACTCCTAAACTGCAGGTCTCCTGGTCATTAGACTCTACTCCTCTCCAGGGCACGAGATGGGGTGAAAAAGAAGGAAAAGCCTGGGAAAAAACATCTAGTGGGGCTTTCCATCAGAGATGTCGACAGCTGAATAGGCTGTTCTAGAAAATACTTCAAGATCTGAAAGAATAAAAGGTGGCATAATTTGTTTGAACTTGAAATTTAAAGAGTGGCACCTCCTACCAATGACCTCTCATTAAGGCACTTCCATCTACCAACAAAAGGTACAAGTTAGTGTCAGCCGTGTTCTTTCTGACACTTAAGAGAAATCACGGTAAAGCTCTGTAATCAGACCTTAAGAGTGGAATTTAAATACTATATTTTATTTTAAACACTGTGAGTTCTTTTTAAACAATACAGGTCATAGGATAAGCTCTTGACATGGGCATAATAATAAGATTGATAACAATAATATTTATTAAATGTCTATAAGTCTAGTAAGCAACTTCAATACATATTATATTAAATTATCACTTTGTCCTTACAAGCCTGTAAGATGGGAGTTACTGTTATTGTTTTGCAGATAGAAACATAAAGGCATAGGGAGGTTGTGGAGCTTATACAAGGTCACATTTCATGTAAGTAGTGGAACCGCGATTTGAACCTCATCAGTCTGGGGCCGAAGTCTATGCTTTCTCCTCTGTAGAAATCATATTTTTGCTAAAACTGCCTCACAGAGCACTGATATCTGGGTGTTCAATTTCAGTCTCCAGTCTCAGCTTCAGTATCTGTCACCTGGCTTATATTGTAATGCTAGTCTAGTTGAAAACATTAAGAAGATTACCCAGGAGGTGCTCTATAAATGCTAGTTTTCCTTTGTAGCTCATTTTCAATACCCTACATCAATATCCTTGTTACAACGTTTCATCCTTGTCACTGAAAAATTCTAAAGAGTGCTAGTAGGATCAGGCGTAAATGCCCCAATCTGTCACAGAAGCAATCTGATTCCTCTGATTCACAGAGGTGAATTAAGTGGCCAGTGTCCATGTAAAATCTCCACTGCTAGCCTGCTGCCTCCTTCACCACTCACAGATATGGGCAAACCCCTGCCTTATGACCTTCTTGGGTCTGGAGTTCCCACATTTCCCTCGACCTATCCAAAATCCATTTGTCTAACAAAATCCAGATCAAATCCCTTCCTCCATGAAGCCCTCCTGACTACTCCAGCACCCACCCTCTCTCTCAGGCTAGGTCCTTGTCACTGGTTAGGGTCCTCGTCACACATGTTTATACTCAACCATATGTTTTGCTATTATCAAGTTCTCTCATGCACATATTTCTTGACTCTCCAATGAAACCCCAAGATGAGGAGAACAGGCATACACTTTAAAAAATCACTTTGAAAGCTACAAAACATATCTGGTATCCATTTTGTAATTAGGGAATATTACAAAGAGCATATGCAATGACCAGGAGGGTCGGACTGACCACAGCCTCTAGTTTTCGTCTTCCCATTCAACTGTGATCTTTCCAGGAAGAGTGCCTTCCTGACTGATTTTTATACTTTCCTAAGTGTCTCCAGTGTCTTTTCTAGCATTTTCAAACAGTGAATGCTCAGTAAGTATCTGTTAGTAATATTTATAGCGAATTGTGTGCCAGGCGCTGTAGAAAGTGGTGTTCATGACTCACCTCACTTAATCCTCACAGGCAGGCATAGCGGGTGTATGGTGTCCTGTCCAGATCTCCCCAGAAAAACCGGGCCTCTCATCCCCTGGCTCCCAGCAGTGTTGCCAGCTGCGTTACCCTCCAGGAATTGCGCTCAGCTGTCACTCAGGGTTGTGCTTTCTTCCCTCACTGACTGATATCAGGATTTAAAGGCCCAGCCCACTTGCCTCAGGTGGGTGACTTTAAAGGGCTCACCTAGCTCCTAGACGCCACGTGGGATCAGCTGAGGCTTTTGTGGGCACAGCATTCAGTTCAATTTCCCTCTCTACAGAATCCTGCTTCCTTTATTCCCACAGATGTGGATACCAGGGCATCCACACCAAACTCCCTGCATGCAAATCCCCACCTCAGAGTCTATTTCCCAGGGAACTGACCTAAAACAGTAGGGGTTCCTAGTGTCATTATTCCCATGGTACAGAGAGGAAAGAGAGGCTTAGAGAAGTTAAGTAATTTCATCAAATGTAAACACTTGGTGCAAGAGACATGCAGGGCGGAGCAGATGAGCCAGCCCTAAGCTCTTACCAGTATGTGCCGCCTTAAGAGCCCATGCATGCACAGACTCATACCCTCTGGGTTTCCAAGCATCTCTCAATACCTTTAGCCCTTTCCTTGGCAGGGAAGCAGGAGTGGACCAAATCTGTGTCATTTGCTCAGGAGAACACAATGGGGTTTAGGAGTTCTAAATATGCCAGAGATAACTCACCACTGGGATCCTTCATCACTGTGAATTCACACAGCTCTTATTTCTGAAACACCTCTTAAAAATCCAAGATTACTAAACAATGGTGAAAAAAGATTGAGGTGAAAGTATTTTTTGAAATTATTTGCTACTGAGGATGGTGATCGGTAGTTTTCTATTTAACCTGACTAGACAGAGGAAATCGTTGTAAATGTACTAATGCAATATCTAGGACGAACAGGAAAAACAACTTCCTGGTGATGAAGAAAGATTGTGCATAATTTTTTTTTTGTTTATAGAGACAGGATCTGATTAGGTTACCCAGGCTGGTTTTGAACTCCTGGGCTCAAGAAATTCTCCTCTCTTGGCCTCCCAACGTGCTGAGATTACCGGCATGAGCCACCACACTTGGCTGTATTGCAAATGATTTTTAAGCATAACTGTTATTGTGGAATCGTTTCCTCTGAATGAAGCAGGAGTCACAGAAGTCAGGGCTGGCTGTGGTGGCTCATGCCTGTAATTGGGAGGCCAAGGCAAAATGATAGCTTCAGGTCAGGAGTTTGAGACCAGCCTGAGCAACATAACAAGACCCCGTCTCTACCAAAAACTGTACAAACCCACCAGGCATGATGGCATGCACCCATAGCCCTAGCTACTCAGGGAACTGAGGTGGGAGGATCACTTGAACCCAGGAGTTGGAGGCTGCAATGAGCAGTGATTGTACCACTGCACTCCAGTCTGGGTAACAGAAGGATACTCTGTCTCTAAAATGATAATAATAATCATCATCACGGAAGCCAACAAAATATTTGGAGGATAATGTAAAATAATGAGAACTTACACTAAATTCTAGAAACTCTGCATGTGTAGAAATTCTCCTCGCTCCCTTATTGATGTAGAATAACTGTGTCTGGAGGACTTGGAAAAGTGTCTGGATTGACCATGATTTCACAAGGTAAGCAATGGATCCATATCCTTTCAAGATTGTGACATCTTAAATAACTAGCCTCTGTAATTAATTTGGATTGAAAAAAAGTTGGGTGCAACAATAGGCTTCTCTTCTGATTAAATGTAAACACGTATTGCAAGAGGGATCCAGGGCTGAGCGAATGAGCCAGCCCAACATTTTCATTTTTCAATTTATCCTGCTCTGTTAGTGTTTATGGGTAGGAAGGAAACATTTATTTTAATCTAACAAACATTTATGTCTTACAATCTAGTAATGGAAGAAGACAAAAAAGATGTGACTTTGAAAAAATGAAATTTTTTCAACTATTTTTCTGAGCTTGTTTGTGTGTGTGTGTGAGAGAGAGAGAGATAGACAGGGAGAGAAAGATAGATGGAAAGGAAAGATAGACGTTTGTCATGTGTTTCCTAGCTTAATATTTTAATTGAGATATATTCTAGGACAATTCTACAGTAGTTTGGATAAAATACACACCTAATGGCTGGGCACGGTGGCTCACACCTGTAGTCTCAGCACTTTGGGAGGTTGAGGCAGACGGATCACAAGGTCAAGAGATCGAGACCATCCTGGCCAACATGGTGAACCCTATCTCTATTAAAAATACAAAAATTAGCTGGGCGTGATGGTGTGCACCTATAGTCCCAGCCGCTGGGTAGGCTAAGTCAGGAGAATCGCTTGAACCCGGGATGCGGAGGTTGCAGTCCAGCCTGGACAACAGAACGAGACTCTCTCTCAAAAAAAAAAAAAAAAAATACACACCTGACAGACATGGGAGATGGTGAAAGGCCTTCTTGGTTAAGTACCTTCTAAGAGGAAAGATTTAACTGACTCTGAAGCCCAAATAGAACAATGCTTGCACTCTACAATATTTGTGCCTATTTTGAATTTACCTAAGTTTCTTTAATACCATGTCTTGATTTGTCTTCTTAAAATATTTCACAACATTAAGATCATTTTTTTTCCTAACTTCAGCCCATGAACCTATTCAACAAGGACTTGTTACCTCTTACATGCCAAGCACTATACAAAAAGGTTGAAGAAAACTTCATTCTAATTATGGTCTAAAATTATAAACCCTAAGCCATTTAGCCTCTTTGGATGTCTGTATTCATATCTCCAAATGGCCAGGCATGGTGGCTCATGCCTGTAATCCCAGCAATTTGGGAGGCCAAGGTGAGCAGATCACTTGAGCTCAGAAGTTCAAGACCAGTCTGGCCAACATGGTGAAACTCCATCTCTACCAAAAAATATAGAAATTAGCAGGCATCATAGCATGCCCCTCTAATCCCAGCTACTCAGGAGGCTGAGGCATGAGAATCTCTTGAACCTGGAAGTTAGAGGTTGCAGCGAGCTGAGACAGTGCCACTGCACTCCAGTTTGGGCAACAGAGTAAGAACCTGTCTTAAAAAAAGAAAAAAAAAACTTACTCTCTTCTGGGTTTTGTTTCTTAACATAAAAACTTCTCAGATTATATTTTTTTCCCATTTCTGACAGTCAGAAATATTTTTCTTTCTTAATTCTACAAAAAAAAAAAAAAAAAAGTAATACAAACACAATGATCTATGTCAACAGGCCACAGTATTGCCAACCCACAGGGGACTGCCAGGGTGGCTTCATACAAGCAAGCTCTGCCTCACCTACAAGGAGCACCTGCCACTACGGCTGGTGGCTCCCACACAGAAAGACAGGCTCAGTGCTGCCTTATGTAAAAGGCTGACATAAGGTAGGTACACTCAGCAAAATCTAATATTCCAGATTTTCCAGAGAAGCCCAACATATAGATTTTTCATTTAAAATATACCCACTTAGAAACTTTGGCAACCAATTCAAAAAAGTATAAGAATTTAATTTGGGTCATTACTGTGGAGAACAAACAACATACGGTTGAGGCAGCTTCGGCCTGGGAGTTGTCAGTTTGAGACTTTGGGACTAGGTGATCTCTGAGATCTTTTTCTACTAAATAGTTCTATGATTTTCATTAGAAGGCCTTGAGGCTTGGATCAGAGTGTCAGGAAGCCAATTAAAATCACAGCTGCGACTGCCAGAAGAGACAGTCTCAGTGTTACATGCATCTTGAAAAAAGGATTGTCCTAAGAGAAGCCATTTATTATGTTTAATAAAATTGTTGGTATCAAGAAGCTAGAAGAAGATCAATAAATCTAAATTAGGTAATGTGTATTTTTAGGTGTGGGTATAACTCTCCAGAGAACTGTAGAATAACAGACCGTTGGTATTTGATATTAATAGCAATTGAAATAGATACATTTACTGAAATGGAAAGACCTCTTTGGTTCATTATCGATCAAATTTTTACATCACCAGCACTTACAGAATCCCACATCAGAGAGAAAGTGCCAAACAGGTCCTTGAGAGCACTCACTGGATCATATTGTATTACTGGTCCCATTGGTTCAGTAGACACGTGGCTTCCATTGTGACATGCATCCACCATCGTGTTAGCTTAAGGCATCTCAAAGTGAAGACAGGCACCTAGTTACAGAGTTCCAGAGAATGTAAATTTGTATCTTGGCAAAACGTTTATTAGTTGTGTGACCTTGGACAAGTTTCTTAAAATCTCTGGATTCATTTTTTCACCTGCCAGATGGAAGTTGTGAGTATTAATTAAAACCTTACATGTAGAGCCAGGGACAGTGACTCATGCCTGTAACCCCAGCACGTTGGGAGGGCAAGGCAGGAGGATCACTGGAGCCCAGGAGTTCAAGATCAGCCTGGGCAACATGGTGAGATCCCGTCCCTCTTTCTCTTTCTCTCTCTGCCTCCATATATGTATATATACACACATGTAAAAGGCTGACATAAGGTAGGTATACTCAGCAAATGTTTAAAGTGTTGATAAAATGAAAGAATGTAAGTATTGGTTTTCTTTAGAAGGTTCCAGAAAATCTAAGACAGAGTTTCTTATGAGAATATCCTAACACAATAGCAGGTTACACCATGGGTAGGAAAAGCTGTAGCTAGGGCTGTGCGTAGGAAATTACACACAACCCAGCGGTTATCTTATCTCTGCAGCAGCCAGCCTGTCAAATCTGAACAAACCCATGGAGGTGGCAGACATACTAAGAAGATTCAAAGATGCTTCTCACATTTCCAGAAACAAAATCCTTTATTATTTGTGCACTTCGTTGCATCTCAAGTCATAACAAAAGCCCAACTAAATAGCCCACTTTATTCCATCACATTATTAGGGCAGAAATTAAAGCTAAGGGATAGCAAGGCAGGGCACTCATGCTGCCCAAGCTCAGATTATGCCAAGAATTCAATGTGGTTTATGAAAGTGTCAGAGACTGTCTCTGTTACAGCTGCTCTGACCTCATGAGATCCTCTCCATTGACAACTCCGTAAGGTCAATCCAGTGACCCGTTTCTAGGCCACCATAATCCTTTAAACAATAGCTAAAACAAGACATAAGAACATTTATCAAGAGTAGAACTCAAGGTCATGAGGAAATTTTTGGCTGGTGGATCCTGTGACCTTTTTTTTGGTGGTAGAGGAGAGGGAGACTTTCAAAATAAGCAATAATTTAAAACTTCTGATATTCTGAGTACATGCTAATATTTAGAACTTAATACATTTTTACCTTGGATAGGTGCATTTCCAGTGCTGATTTTTATTCTTCTAAGATTTGCCTCTAACCTTCAGCCCATTTACAATCTCCCCAGCCTAAAAGATGGTGTACAGATTGCCTGAGATAGGGACTAACAGCTGTGTTTTTTCTGGCAATTCAAACACTTTGAATATAGGTCTTGGCATTTGAAATGCTAGCCTGCAAACTCTGCACTGAAGTTCTCTGAGAATTTATCAGTTTGTGCTTAGGGACTTTTCAAATGGAAAAAATGAAGTTATTCATGTTTTCACAGGCAGTTCCAAATTCCAAATTGTGTCAAGGGTAAAATGTTTCTGTGTTTGAAAGGCCAAGGCAGAATTACGTAACCCAGAAGAGGACAATATAATGCTATCCAAGGAACAAATTGCAGGGCTTTAAACATTTGCTATTATAATTCTATAAATTTATGCAATAGGAAGTGGTTCTTTCTTGCCCCTTAGGGAAACTGAATTTGGTTTTCATAATAAATGTGCAAGGCTCTGAGAATTACAAATTCAAATAGTTACCATAAAGAAAGAATGTTTTGCTTTATGTGTTTCCACACTTGGGAAGCTGTCTCTGAGTTTTGCTGGTGGCATGCTGTGGGAATTTTTCCATGTTGTTATAGGTAATTGAGATTTGGGCAATTTTTGTCTTTTCTCTTTTTGAACAATTGAGACCTCAGAGTCTGTGAAACTGGACAGCCATACTGGCTCCCGGAATTCATTACCCAGAATTCATTACTTCTTTCCAGGCCATGTGCTTCTGACCCCTCATTTTTCCACTCATGTTTTAAGCTACAGAATGGGTTATGGACTATATAATATGAAAACTCAGAGAAGTACGAGTGCATTGTGATTATTGAGAAGTTGCGAAGTATGTAGAACGATTTCTATCTGCAGTAAGGATTTCTGTATTTTAGTTTGTACATGAGTAAGAGTTCCTACAAAACAATACACTGGTTAAACTAGCAATACTAAAGAAACCAATACCAAGTTCTCAGTTAGTTTGAAACTGAGAATGCCAAGAGGTAAATTCTAAATAAGGACATGATGCGAGATGAAAACATAAATAAATAGAAAGAGGGACACTGAGAAAAATATCCTGGTCTAGTGGCTTTTAACCCCAAACTCAGTTTTCCCACAACGCTTGTGCTGCATTCTGTTTGCAACTATTTTCATTTGGAAACCAAGCAACTGATTTCAAACTATAGAAATATATCTTGGAATATTTTCAAGCACTGGACTTGGTGAGGAATGGTAATTAGTGAAAACACACACACACACACACACAAGAACACACACACATACACACAAAGAGAAATCAAGACAGCTATTCTCGTAGGTTCCGTGTGTCAAGATTTTTTTGAAAGCCAACATTTTTACAGAAACTCTGGTACACACCATAAACACCACAGTGAAAGCGTAAGATTCTGTAAGAGCTTAAGAAGAGAATAATAAAGGACTTAGAACTCAGAGTCTCCCCAGAAGTTTCCTTTATCCAAACAAGACAAATTCAAAATCAAAATTACATAACCAAATACTTTGTTTTAAAGGTGGAACCAACCGTTTTTTTAAAAAGCATATAAGAGCCAATCTAAATTTTATTCAAAATGATATTATTTGTTGTGATTTGCTTGGCTTTATGGTGAGCACAGGTGTAACATGTTCTTCTCTGAAGAGCCTGAAGCTGGAAGATAGTGTGCTTGTTCCATTTCCCATTAGAAGAGCATATCACCATTCTATCAATCCTGGCAAGAACTTAACATTTGATATAACAGAGTAATAGGTATAAATCTTCTGTTTGTTTAATACATTTTAAATACGATTGCCTGAAATGATTATGCCATTCTGCCCATGTTTTTATTTCTTTAACTAAAATGCCACAAAAGCCATCTATGTTTTTTCCTTGCAGTGTTTTAATTTCAGAGCATATTTCTCCACATTGCAATGCTCCAAACAAAGTTCTTTCTTAATCTGGCTTTCTTAGCAAATGAGAAGAAACACTAAAAATTCAGTAATATATAAAATTCATAATCTGTAAGAACTAGGTGATTTGGAGTAAATAAGTTTGATCAACTTGTGTGTTTTAAAGTTCAATATAGAGCACATAAGTCTGCAGTTATCTGAACAGGTGTAAACTTCAGAAGACCTATAATTTTTAATATTCACCGAATTTTTCAGTTTAACCATATGTATTTTTACCCAATCAGATAACAGCCTACCAAATAATTCATACTTAATAAGTAAAATTCCTTTCACAATTATGTACTAAGCCTCTCACATATGCTAGGCAATAGCTAGTCATTAGGATATGGGGGTATCCTAGAATGAATCATTGCCCTCACCAAACCTGTAGTGATCCAGTATAAAAGGCAGGCAATTAAACAAGAAATAACACAGTGGTGTTAAAGAGTGATGACACAAGTGTTTACAGAAGAGCACATGTCCAAAGCATCTAACTTAGTTTAGAGGGGAAAAAGAAAACTTATAGGAGACACCACATACAAATATCTCCCTTCTGGGTATTTGCCAGCACCTAAGCTTATGCAATTGTCAGCTGCTGTGTTTATCATCTGTCTGCTTCTGCTTCATGGAAGCTTCTTAAGGACAGTGACAATTTTGTTCACTGCTGTATCTCTAGGACCTAAAGCAAGGTCTGGCACATAACGGGCACTTAATAAGTACTTGCCTACTTAATGACTGACTGGTCAAACAAAAATGGTGCTGGGGAGGAAGCCATCTGAGCCATATTGAGGAGTTCAGACTTCATTACTCAGCCAGCCAAAGCATGGGGGAGTTTTCAGCAGGGCAATGGTGCAATCTGATGTAATGTACTACACTAGTTCCACAGACAAAATGGGCTGGGCAGAGAAGGGCAAGGAAGATGGCCTTTAGTCAGGGAGCTATACCAAGTGTGGGTCAAAACTGATGGTGGTCTAAAGATCATGATGGTGACAGGGATGGAAAGAAGTGGGCAGATTCAGGAGATGTTTAGGAAGTGTCCGTAATTAGATGTGGTGCAGGGAGGAAGTGGAATAGCCAAGAAGGTTTCCAGGATTGGGTCACTGGCTGGTTGGATAACGTTAATATGCATTGAGACAGGAAGCAGTGGAGTGGAGAAGTTTTCTTGGAAAAGATCAAGAGTTTGGTTTTGAGCCTGTGTCCTTTGAAGTGTCTGCATGACAACTAAGAAAAATTGTCCAACAGATAATCAGATAAATGCCATTTAATTTAAAGCTAAGAATGAAGTCTGAAATGCAGATATAAGTTGAACTAAGTCAACACAGAAACTCAGTTGTACCCTAAACTTGTTAGGGAGTTAACGATAATCAGAACAGAATTTTTTTTCTTTCCATTTTCACAACACTTGAGTGCCTCACTTGCTAAGCATTAGCTGTGCATGACAACTTCTTGGTGTCAGATTCATCTTCAAGTTGAAGTACTGAACTGCATTGACAGGGTCCTGGCTGAGTACAATTTCCAAATTGCTTGGCAGCCAAAAGAGGTGAAAAACTCATTACCAAGCCATCTGTCCTGAGATTCTGTCCTGGTTTCTAGGCCAGAGAAATTTGAATAATTTCAAAAAAACTTAAATAGGACACACAAATTAGTGTTCATTCGCTATCTGCCCCATATCCTAGTTTCTTGTGCATTAACAAATCCCTCAGAAAGTTGTGCAAGGTGGCAGTATTAGCAAGGAGATACCCTAGCTGCAGCCTTCATTTCTGTAGAAAACATAATTTAACAGAAGTTTGGAAGCCTTTCCATTAAGTATGCTATTTTTTGAACATAAGTAACTTTTGTTACTAGTATTATATTTTATTCCCAATTCTATGTTCCACTTTTAATCTTGAAATAAAATATTCCTGTACCATAAAATTAAAAGGTAATAATAGCAATGAAATTTATCTAATGGTCAATTTGAATCTCTTGCTTGTTGTAGAGAAACTGTTGGATTCAAATCTTTCCTTCCCTCTTCTTTTTCTTTCTATTCTCTCTCTCATTCATTCTCTCTCTCTCTCTTCCCTACTCCCTGCTTCTCTCTTTTTTTTTCCCTTTGTGAACCCAAAAGCATCTGAGACAGGTCTTAAGCAATTTAGAAAGTTTGTTTTTTGAAGGTTAAGGACACATCCATGACACAGGCTTAGGAGGCCTTGACAACATGTGCCCAAGGCGGTCGGGGTACAGCTTGCTTTTATACATTTTAGGGAGACACGAGACATCAATCAATACATAGAAGATTTACATTACAGTAGTTCAATCTGGAAAGGCAAGACAACTTGAAGTGGGGGGTTCCAGGTCAAAGGCAGATTCAAAGACTTTTTTGGTTGGCAATTAATTGGTTGAAAGAGTTATCAATAGAAAGGAACGTCTGAGTTACAATAAAAGGTTGTGGAGATCAAGGTCTTATCATGCAGATGAAGCCTCCAGGTAGCACACTCAGAGAGAATAGACTGTGCATACTTCCAATCAGACTTAAAAGAGTCTGTTATAGGAGGGAATAATAAGGCATATCTGGCTCCCCCTTCCCATTGTGGCCTGAACACATTTTTCAAGTTAACTTTGGAAAGCCCTTGGCCAAGATGAGGAGTCCATTCAAATGGCAGTATGGGCCATGTGGGGGCATAGACTTTTGTTTGTTTGTTTGTTTACATCTTGTATAATAAAAGAACATGGAATTTTGAGTCAGAACTAGATTTGAGTCAGGTCTCTACCTTATTTTAATGGAATGGTCTGAACCTATTTTCTGAGTTTTAAATAATAACGTTGATGATTTAAAATATCACAGGGTGACTATGAGGGTTAGATAAGAAAATATAGACAAAGAACACTGCAGAAAGATGATTCACAGGATGTGTTCCACAAATATCATGTATATTCCCTTTTCCTCCAATATAAAATGTCATTTATAGTTCCATTTTCCCCCAGCAAGAAGGTTGCTGGATATCAGCATCATGAAACTTGTTGGAAATAGTTCAATTAGTTTCAGTGAGTGGAGGAAGGGAAAACCCGGTGGTGATGGATTCAAAACTAAATGAAAAATAGTGGTTTGTAGATAGTAGAGCCAGCCACACTGTCAAGAGGCAGAAGAGGGTATAAGAATGGATCAACCATAGGAAGGAGAATCAGAGTCAAGAAACATTTCTTGTTGTTAGTAGTTGATTGCTTTTTTAGGATGGAGAGACTTGAATATGCCCGTAACAAGAGAAGGGGACTGATAGAGGGGAAGAATATAAGCATGAGAGAGACCAATGATAGGGAAAAGTCCTGAAGGAAATAGAAAAACAGCAGTACTGATAAAAAGTAACTGTTGCTATAAAAACAAATTGCCAACTGAGCACAAGCTCCCTTCGGGCAATGCAAGCAAGACCTTTGGAGACCTGGGATCACTATGATCTTGGACTTCATTCAGAATTTTTCTATTAGCCAGCAGTGCCAGGGCCTTCAGTGGATCAGTAGCTCAGGGATGAGGCATACTGCAGGAGTTCCCTGTAAGTAGCTGCCTTCCCCTGTTACCTTAAAAGGCCATTACTCATTGTGTATCAAGTGATGAAGAGCTATAGAGCTTAGATAAAAGCCTGTTTTGGGGAATACAGACTACAGTGTGAATACAAGCTCCATCATTTATTATTTGCATGATCTTAGGAACATTTTAAAAATTTCTCTAACTTTCTTTAACCCTAAAATAAGAGTAATAGCTTCTAGATACTAGAACCGGAGATAATGTATGCCAGGTAACTAAAAATGGTTAGCATACAGGAACCATGTTTTTTATTGTGGGGTGTCAGAATACTATAATTTGCTTATTTGCCTGTTATTGAATAGTTTTTTGTTTTGTTTTCTTTTCTCTTCATAAACCTTTCAGCACATATAATATAATGTGCTTCCAGAGATTTAAGCTGTTATCACTATCACTGTTGTTATTCTAGGGTGGTCAAATGAAGAGATTGTCCCAGAATTCTGAATGTGCCCTGAGCCAACAGAACTGAAATGCTCCCCAGAAGAGCCCAGGTCTTTGGCGCCACAGACATACGTGATACAAAATTACCATGACACCCAGTTTCAACAATAGAAGGAACATTTGTATTATAGCTGAGGGCATTCACTCAAACAACCTTTCCTAAGACTTCAGCGTCTATTCACTTATTTTCATCATATTTAAAATCAGTATGATTCTTCCCCGATGTAATAGGTGATTATGACACCAAAAGAAGCACAAACTACAGAAATGCAGAGTTTAAAAGAGTGCCTAATTTTATTTCACTTAACAGCATTATTACTGTTGTTATTATTTAGTAAGTATTGTATTTAGCCAGTAATTTCAACTAGACTAATTCTCATTATGAATAGATATTTAATATGAAGAAGTTGGAATGTCTGAGGCTTACGTCGTGAATAGTCTCATTTTTGTGCTGCCTGTCCTCAATCCTGACTTCCTGTTCCAGCAGAAAAGGCAGAATCTAAGATGTATTGCATAATTACATTGGATAGTGAGGACTGTTTGGAAAGATTTAAAGTAATAGGGCAAAGGTAGGGGTAAGGAAAGACCAAATGGACCAATACTTTGATAAAGTAGAGAAGCACTTCACAAAACTGAGTGTGCACGTAAGTCATCTGGAGATCTTGTTACAGTGCAGATTCTGATTCAGTAGGCCTACAGTGGGGCCTGTGGTTTTGCATTTCTAACAAGCTTTCATATGCGCTGCTGCTAGTTTCCCTCCCTCCCACTGACACTGAATACTGAGGAAGAACCTAAAACCCAGTCCTGAGTGGGGAGGAACGACATGTGCCCTCCTTCTTGCTGAGCATCATAGAAAGTGTCTGAAAAATTCAAGCACCAGCCCCTTGCGGTTTGGAGTCTCTAATCTTGGAACACAGCAGCTCTGTGACACTGGGATGCTAATAACTGACTTATACCCATCCACAGACAGAAGGCACAGGCTATGGAAACACTTTATCTAGGAACCTGACAGACATTGGTCAGATATCCAGAGGAGTAGCAGTAACAAGGTGACATCATCTCCTGAGGACACACAACAAAACTGGGACCAGGAATGTAACTGACAGCCTTTCTCAGAACCAGGCGACTCCTACACATGCCCCAACAGTGATTCCCAAAGTAGATCTTCTGGGAAAATCATCACAAATCTTTCTCCTGAGATGTTTTTTTCTGATGGGCCCATCAACAGAGGGGTTCCTCTCCACTTTGTCTCAGGTAAAACAAACTCAGACTCACAAATTAATTATATACTAAGCATTTGTTTTAAAAATAAATAAGAAAAATATGTGAATAAATGAATACATTAGAGATGCCCTAATTTCTTTTAGAAACATTTACTTCAAACACAATGCAAGAATTACAGTGGAAATCCATACTCTGATTTATCTCAGTGCCTTTTTTTAAAAAGGCACACTTGCTTTTTTTTTTTTTTTAAATAAGCGGCAAATCTTTAAGAGTGTCCTTTTATTAGAATAGTTTCTTTTCTAAAAGCAGTCACCCTTTTGAGCAGTGGAGACAGGCCAGCTATACCTAACTGCTTTTCATTTTCAAAGGTAGTACACATCCTATAATGACCTCAGGAAAGATTGGCAAACTTGTATTACGATAGTCATCGCTCACTCAGCAGTGAGCTTTCAACATATTTCAGTGTTTTTTTTTTTTCTCTTTAACATTCGAATAGAATATCAGAGCCCTCATATCCTGATTAGCCCATAAGCATCCTGCTTTAGGCTTGGATGAGCACTAGGCACTCTTTTCCATTGCTGAGTGAGCGATGACTATAGTATGACAGCTGACACCTTCACTAAATCATTATTCTTGGAAACAAGGCAATCTATAAATTCAGAGGGCAGATTTTGCTGGCTGGGTGTTTATATCTATATTTGCTACCTTGGGAGCTCACTAACATTATTTCAGAACAACTTGTATAAGTAGAGGTATATCTTAAATTTTACAACGGAATAGCAGCTTCTTTTGGGGGTTTGTTGGGGTGTGTGTGTGTGTGTGTGTGTGTGTGTTTCAGTTCAGTTTTGCCTTCTGGGTATCTTAATGTAAAATAACTCTTGCAAAGGTTTTTCAGATTTATCTTCTTAAACTCTACTCATCCTCTGGGCTAAAGAGTTGTTGCAATTGCTTCAGAAATGGAAGCGCTGATTTATATTTCACAGGTATTTTCAAAGGTGCTGCAGCACAGTGGGACCCACGTCCACTTGTCTTCATTCCCTTGATAAGTGGGAAAGCATCTTGGAGGAGAGGCAGGCACAGGCTGTCACTGGGAAGCTGTAGTTCTTGTTCCCTGTGAGAGTCATTCATCCTTTAACTAACATCACACCTTACTTAAACTACCCAGACAAAAATAGATCTCTACTTGAGCTGGAAAAGCAGTCAGATGAAGAAGTACAGAACTACCAGTCTAAATACTTCAGCTCTTTCTGTAAAAATGACTCCCTGCTGGTAAGTAACCTTGGTCAGATCAGTTGACTTAAGGCTGCAAAGAACTAATTTACTTTTGCTGCCAACCCAGTGAACAAATACTTTTTAATATAATGAAAAACATAGACAAAGAAAATGCAGCAAATTAACTTGAAGCTGATAGGATATCGGGTTAAAACACTACTGATGACATTTGGATAGGGAGCAAGTACTGAACAAAGGCACACTTGCTTTTTTTTTTTTTTTTAAATAAGTGACAAATCTTGAAAAAATAACAAATTTTAGTTGATAACAGTGTTACTATATCAGTGAACTTTTTATAAGATGTGCTATTAAAATAAAAACAACAGTTTGACAATTAACTTTTCTTCATTACTCTCCAATTGTTTTATAGGGATTGCTTTCTTCCAAACTAGATTTTAAACTCAAGAGCAGCAATAATATCTTTTTCATTCAGGATTAAAGATCAGACCTCTGTGCCACCCATGTGCTCAACATTGGCAGAGGTGGGAAAAAATTCCAGTCTGGCCCCTAAAGATGTGCTTCACGTGTAATAAGAAAATAAAATGTGCTCTTGAGCTACTGACTTTCTAGTTACTCAATTTCTGACAGTGGTACAGCTTGATCAAACCAGAAGTACAATGGGAAACAGTAGAGCAGATGGAGAAGGTGAGGGCATTGTGTACTCTGGTCCCACCTCATGGGTGTTAACCCTGGTGCTGTGGCAATAACTCATTATCTTGCTGCTCTTAAATCTGAGATCTTACTGGGGTAATTTTTACCTTTCCTTGAGTTTAAATTTCTACTCTTTTAACAAAATTGAAGTATCTATATACAGTGATTCTTGGTATAGCCATTTATTTTACAATTAATAATCCCACTAATGATTACTGTTTACTGAGCATGTATTAAATGATGGATACTCTAAGTTGATTATCCAGTTAAATCTACTCAAAAACCCCTCTGTGGTAACTGTAATTAGTCCCAATATAGAGGTAAGGAAGTGGAAGCATTGAGATCTTATGCCTGGAAAATGAAGGAGGAGGTAGTTGAAGCCAGGTCTGTGTATAACACCTGCACTTCCCTAATGCAAAGGTCTTGAATGTCTGCAATTTATTTTCATCTTGGAAAATGGGCATCTATATGTTTGCCAGGTTCTATAGCTACTGAACAAACTATGTGCAGTGGGCCAGGGAAATTGATGGAGTAATCATTTGTTCCAGGCACAGTTAAAATACTGTCATAAACGTTGCTTAATGATGCCTGAGATGCAGTTGAGTTTTGAGATGTAGTTGCTGCCTTCAATCAACAGAAATACAAACGCAACCTTCTAGGCTGAAAGACCCCGTGTGATTTATGAGACAGGAGACAGATTGACTAGACTGCCAAAACTATGTCTTTTGTTCTTTCCCTCATGATTTCATCCATAATAGAAAGGTAAAAAATTCTCGATGCAGACACCAGAAAGAGTGAAAAGAAAAGTCACAAACTGGGAGAAAAGACTTGCAATCCACATCACTCACAGAAAGAAATCCTCCAAATTAATTAGAAAAAGACAAAGAACTCAATAGAAAAATGAACAAAAAGCTTGAATAGGCTCTTCACAGAAGGGAAGACACAAATGGCCAATAAAAAGGAAAACAGACAGCCTCATTAGAAATCTGGAAGTTGAAAACTAAAACCACAGTGGGCCATCATGTTATATAAACCAGATAGGCAAAACATTATAACTCTAGTGAGAATATGAAGTGTCCCAACATTTTTACAAGGCTGGTGGGTATGTAAATGGACAAATTTGGAAAGTAATTTAGTATTATCTAGAAAAAACTTTGGCATTATCTAGAAAAGTTGTTTTGCTCCTAGGTATATGCCATAGTGACAATTTTGTCCGTATGTACAGGGAGACAAATGGTTCATAGCAATACTATATTAATAACAACAACAACAAAAGGATAAAATGAGAAGCAACCCAAATGCAACCTCAATCAACAGATCAAAAGCAAATGGATAAATATATTGTGTTATACCCACGTGATAAAGCAGTGAAAACATATAAAGTATAGCCACATGCAACAATATAAATGAATCTGGAACTAGAGGTTGAATGAAAAAGCTGTCTCAGAAGGACACCTAGAAGAAGATTCCATTTATAAAGCTTTTTAGTGTGCAAGACTTTTGCTATCTTTGATAGCAAGGGAACGATAACACAAAATTCAGGTCAGGACAGGATGGGCTGTGAAGGGACAAAGAGATCCTGGGAGGGCTCTCATAAAACGTCAAGACTAAACATAGTGCCCTTTTTATTAAACTTAGTGGCAGGTGCCCAGGCGATCATTGTATAATTATTCTTTCTTTGTGTGTTTTTTTAATTGTGGTAAAATATACATAACATAAAATTTACCATCTTAACTGTTTTTTTTAAGTGTATAGTGGCACTGATTACATTCACACTGTTGTGCAACCATCATAGTAATACTTGATTAAAAGAATTTATAGCGATGTTTAGTGATAAACGTATCATCTTCATATCTTTGGTAAATTTTAGCCAGCTCACAATCATCAGAAAATCCTCTGATTTTGGTAAATTTGTACAGTGAGAAACTTGGTTTTTGTCACTGAGAAAAGCATATTGCGTTGGTTTGGGGGATTAGTATAATATTAGAAAAAAGGATAAACTGTGCGATCCCTTGAAGTCATTAGAGAGCAGTAATGTATAGCCTTAGAAGAAATACCTAATGTAGATGACGGGGTGATGGATGCAGCAAACCACCATGGCACGTGTATACCTATGTAACAAAGCTGTATGTTCTGCACATGTACCCCAGAGCTTAAAGTATAAAAAAAAAAGCAGCAACCTATTTTCAATGGCATCTGAGAGTTCGATGCTACTTGGAGTTTAAGGAGTTCTATCTACAACTTATTGAGTCAATTATAAAATTTGTATTTCATCTCTTCTTCTGATTATTTTGCAGCCCAAAAGTTAAAAGAAAAAGTATGACACATTTGCATCTGGACATTTTCCAAATATTACATAATTAGAAATGGCAAGTAATTGTTTTATAATGATTTTCATAATACCAACTGTTTATGTGTTCTGTGAAGATCAAGGATAAAACAATGGGTGTGAAACCCACAACGGAGTTATTTTAAGTTTGTCATCAAATCACCCATTTGAACATTACTGATCTCACCTTTATTGTTAATGCTGGGATTTCAGACCCAAGTTCAGCAATTTCTTGTTGCATTTGTTCATTTGTTCTCTGTGCCTGTTGCAGTGTGACTCAATCACTGTTGAAATGCATTTGTAACTCCAGAAGCGGAGGGCTGAAAAAAGGGGAGGAGAGGCTGTGTTAGGCAAGAATTCTGTTTTATTAAAAGGAAGCCATTGAATGCCCAAAGCTGATTATGTAACAAACTCCATCAGGGCCTGCAAAATTCCACCAGAGAATGAAGCCTGATGGGAATTTTCAAGTCAGTTCAAATTTCTTTTCTGCCTTCAGGATTTCTTTGCTAAAAGCAATATATTAAGTCATCAAAAAAAAAAAAAGAAAGAAAGAAAGAAAGAAAGTCTGGCAAGACTCCAAAAAAGTGGTTTAATCTGCTTCATTTTTGACAATTTATAGCCAATTCATTTTTTAACAAGTTCATTCACTTAATAATTATAACATTATCTGATATGGTTATCTTTTATACAATAGATTTTCCTCATGAAATAATATTTGTTCATATATTTAAAATCTCAATTTCTTTGTAGCAGAGTTCATAAATATTTACAAAGTGTGATATCGTGTTACACATTTATTATGGAAGCCTTAGCCAGCAATGCACCATGAATAATAACAGCAATAGCCTTTGCTGGTTCTGCTTCTTTAGGAGCTTAATTAAAAGTAAGCGCACGACATAAAGAAGGCAGCCTATAGATGATTTGTGACTACCAACATGGCAAAGTAATTTAAGATTGTAAATAATTGTTTCACCATCGCAATACCTGAGCATTCTCTGAATACTGAGAAGCAGCAGAAGCTAGTGGAATTCTTTTGACAAATCACCTGGATTTTGGTGTTCTCAGTTGTAAACTGAGTTGTAAACTCAACGCCACCATCAACTCACCTTATTACAGAATGAAATGAAACTCTTAAGTGTAGTATCTAAACCAAATGATAATTTGTTGAGGGCATTCACTTACGCTTTCTATGGAAACTCATCTCTAGGGGAATACATACAGCCCCTACTTGAAAATACTGCACACAGTGCTAACTCAAATGTCTGTAAGTCTCTGAAACTAGCATATGTGTGTATATATGTGTGTGTGTTTGCATATCTATATAATGCACCCATACACACATACATATACATTATATACATACATATGCATAAACATATATGGCTACATATACATGTATATACATATATGGTTACATACATTACATTATACATATACATATATATGGTTCCCCCACACCCCACACAAAAAAAGTTATGACACATTTGCATCTGGACATTTTCCAAATATTACATAATTAGAAATGACAAGTAATTGTTTTAGAATGATTTTCATAATACCAACTGTTTTTGTGCTCTGTGAAGAACAAGGATAAAACAACAGATATGAAACCCACATGCTATAAGTGGTATCTTCTACACATGCTACCTTATGTTTATTCTCAGCTAAAGAGCATTAGGGCACCGTGTTGCAAAGGCATTCTGCCAAAAAGGACCCTACCTCATTTTCCTGAGTTTTGTGCATTCAAAAACACACATTGTGAATGTCTTTGGCTGTGGCTGTTCTTCCTACTATTTATTTTGTGTTATGGTGAGCAGTTTTGACCCATCATGTATGACAAAAAGTCGAAAGGTATGCACATGATACTTACACTCAAAAAAGGTGGCAAAGGAGGTAAGCCAACCACAAGATGTCTTTGAGGAAATGACTAAGGAACAAGAAAGTAGAGATCAAGAAGCCCTTGGTGATTTTTGGCAGTCCTTTGACCTCCCTAAACATCCTAAAACATCACTGCATGCTGGGGCACTGACCTGCAAAGGATACTTGTCAGCGACGGCGATCTGGAGGGCACCTCCTCCAGGCTCTCCTGGAACCTGCCCACACAGAAATGACCCAGTCATTCCTGAGGAGGTGTCCCCTGAAATGAACCAGCTGTGTTGCATCCAAAAGTTTTCTGTAGACATGGTCTCCCTTGGAAAGTAATTTTTAAAATACAGTTTTTTGATGGGCCAAGAGGTGTTTAAGAAACTGGCTTAATCATATGAGGACCATTGCAGTGTGAAGAGATGGACTTTCACCACATCTGGTGAAAGAGTAAGACTACAGTAAAGTTGAATGTATGTCAAGAAAGATAAAATAAATGTTAAGCTAATCTACGTTTAAATCTCATGCCTAACCTGGCACACTGAATACAAGGTGGAAGCCACTCTTCCTAGGGAGCTGAGAGGCCTAACATGGCAGAAGATAGTGAGTAAACCAGTTGGTAACAATTCATCTGACTCCTGGCACATTTATATACTAAGCAGTGAGTGAATGGATCCACATATGGTCCACGCCACCCAAGTAAATTTAGCCTTTTCGTAGAAAGTGAAAGCCAATCTTTTTTTCCAGGTAGTAGGGGAAATGTTACAAGAGTTACGTCGGCAGGAAGATTCCACACCAAATATACAACTTATTCCTTTTGATATTAACAAATAAGGATAAATTTAAGCTCTCATAACTAAGTAATATGTGTAATCAGAAGATGAGGCTTTTCTCGTAGCTGCTTACTCAGGGGGAAAGCTTTATCAGAAACCATAAAGGGTCTTTACTAACATATTTTTTTCCTAATCTTTTTAGTAGACCTCCTTTACATAAAATGAGTACATAGCCATCAGTCAAATTGATTCTTGGAAAAGATACTTTGCTTTCAAAGGCTGGGCCTGCCTCCAAAATATTTGTTTAATATTTTCTACAATCATTTTCACCTTCTCATTTCTACATCTCACAAATTAGGAGAGAAAAAATGTGAACCATTTTTTGTCCCCTTCTCCCTCTCTTATACACGCATATATTTGGGGTGAAACACTTAAATACAGTGTAAAGAAATCCTCTGTGCTGTAAATAAAAGAGTGTTTTAAGCCCTATCACTTTACCTGCTCCTACCGAGTCATCAGAGTTTCAAGGCTGGAGTATTAAAAGAAGATGTAGAGGAAGTGGAAAGGACCCAGAAGCCGGGACAAGTTCATCCTCTAAGAAGTGACCAGTGTCATCAGAGAGCTGCAAACAGATATTGTGGTTCATAAGTCACAATCCCTGTCACCATGGAAATTTTATTCTAAAGGGAGAAAAGCTAAGAAATAGACAATAATTAAGTCAATATAAAATCGGGAATGTTATGAAAGAAACAGATGAGGCCTGATGGATAATCATGGCTGTCTTGTGTACTGGGTGTGGAGACCTGCTTTAGACAGCATACGACTCAAGGTGGAATGAGAAGGAGCTGGCCATAGAAACAGTAGAGAAGCATTTCCTGGGGGAAACCAACTGGCGCAATTGGTTCTAAGGTGGAAAGAGTGTGAGGGGCAACGAAGGGTTTTGAGCAGAGACCCATAGTGACCAATTTCCTTTCTGCAGATTGTGCTGATTGACTTACAGAGAACAGCTGCCAGAGGCCAAGCCAAATGGTAGGGCTTGTTGAAGGCATCTTGGTAAGAGAAGTGGTCAGCTGGACACAGGAAGGGACAGAGGACAACAAGAGGAATGACAAGATGTTACTTGCTGATGGAGTGGGTGTTAGGATGCCCAAGAAAAAGGAAGAATCAACAATGGCTCCCAAGTTCCAACCTTGAGCATTTGGGTGGTGACATGTACGGAGATAAGTAAGACCAGAGACTAAGAAACAGATTTGGTGGAAAGGATAGGGTAATTAAAATCTGGAATTCCATGTATGCTCTTTCTATGAATTGGCTCTGTGCATTTACTGTCAGAAATGTCAATGAGTAGAAATTCACCTTATCACTGATCCTGTTTGAGCCGTGAAATATCTGCTTCATAAAATGAGGACCTTACAAAGCTAATTATGGCAATCATTCATGGAGAATATAACGGGTTTCACTTAATGCAAGCACATTGCAAGGTTCTCAAAGGGAAATACTGACATGTATGGAAGACTCATTAATTTATTATCCAGGAATGTGTTGTTGAATGTGGTAGTGCTAAAAATAAGGGTAGAGGTCTCAAAGAATCAACTTAGGTGCTCATCAACAGTGAATTGGATAAAGAAAATATGGTACATATATACCATGGAACACTATATAGCCATAAAAAAGGAACAAAATCATGTCCTTTGAAGCAGCATGGACATAGCTGGAGGCCATTATCCTAAGTGAATTAACACAGAACCAGAAAACCAAGCATCAAGTGTTCTCACTTTTACAGGAGAGCTCAACATTATGTACACAAGGACATAAAGATGGGAATGATAGACACTGGGTACTCCAAAAGAGGGTGAAAGGAAGAAGACAGGGGTTGAAAAACTACCTATTGGGTACTATGTTCACTATGTGGGTGATGAGTTCAATAAAAGCCTAAACCTTAGCATTATGCAATATATGCATGTAACGAACCTGCACATGTATCACCTGAATCTACAATAAAAAAAAAAAAAAAAAGAATAGAGGTCTAAAATTAGTAACACAGCTTCTTTCTCATAAAATCCTTTCCCTAAATATTTAGCAAATGATTGTGTTCTTGTTCATGAATCTTGGCCTAGTTTAAGAGCCTGTAGGCATCAAAGCAAGCAATTTGACAAAGCACGCAATTTGGAAAGTTACTATCGCCTTGTTTGGAGTAAAGCCTGTCGTGTTTTGCGATGAGATTCTATTTTCTTTAGATTTCTGTGCCTTTGGCATTGGGAAGATTCCTAGAGGTTACACATGGTTTTACTTGGTTTAAGATCTTGTCTAGAGGAAAAATTATAAATTGTACTACTGTCTCAGGGGTATGCAAGATTACTAGCAGAAAGCTAAACATGGCTTTTCATCCATATCAGCTATTCCATTGCATTGAGGGTTTAATGTTTTATACGAAATAGTATATGAAGTAACAGATACTGCCTGAACTTAATTGTCCCCTGAGGCATCCATCAACCAATCTTCAGAGATTTGAAGTGATGGGATAAATAGTTTGTTCTATAATAGAGTTTGAGTTTCTTAAGGACTCAAATGTTTTGAGTTCACAAAGAATGTTTATCTTCCTGAGATTTTTTCAAATACTCCTAAAGAGTACATGATATGTTTTTAAATAGGTGTTTATAATACCCCCTATGCCAGGCACTGTGTTTAAGAATGGGATACAAAGACAAATAAAACCAGGTCTGTTCCTGGTGAGGCCACTGTCTTTCAGGAGCCACCAACATGTAACATATTATTTCTGGACAAGTGGCAAGTGCCACAAGGAAGATTTCTCTACAGGGCTGTGGAGGCCAGGGGAATGAAAAGTCAGGGAAGACTTTCCAGAAGATTTGCTATAATTTTTTAGTTATATGCTTATATTATAAAATTTTAAAGTTGTTTTTTAAGAAAATATTCTGCATAAAAGAACAAAAAAAAAATTTTTTTTAGACAGTCTCGCTCTGTCACCCAGGCTGGAGTAGAATGGCATGATCTCGGCTCACTGCAACCTCTACCTCCTCGGTTCAAGCAATTATCTTGCCTCAGCCTCCCACGTAGCTGGGATTACAGTTGCCCACCATGCCTGGCTAATTTTCGGATTTTTAGTAGAGACGGGGTTTCACTATGTTTCCAGGCTAGTCTCAAACCCCTGACCTTGTGATCCACCCACCTCAGTCTCCCAAAGTGCTGGGATTACAGCCTCCCAAGAAATTTTTTAAGATAATGTTTATGGCAGAGAATCTATGAGGGTATGTTAGAGGGCAGCAGTGAGAATGAGGCAAAGTATTTGTCAATTACATCACCAAAAAAGGGAAAAGCTTTCCTCTGTAGAATATGTATGCAGATAAGGTACCCGCTCACAGATCAGCTCCAACTCTGCTTACTTTTTTTTCCAAAACTAGACTAGGCATCATTATCACATGGATGGCTTTCAACAGACAACCTACCTGAAGCCACACCTACAGAGAATGGAGGTCTGGAGGACATCCTGGGATCTTCTTTTTTTATTTTTAGCCAGGGTCTCACTCTATTGCCCAGGCCGGAGTGCAGTGGAAGGTCTTGGCTCACTGAAACCTTGACCTCCTAGGCTCAAGCAATCCTCCCACCTCATCTGCCAAGTAGCTGGGACTACAGGCATTAATCATTATACTTGGCTAATTTTTAAATTTTTTATAGAGGCGGGGGTCTCACTGTGTTTCTCAGGTTGGTCTTGACGTCCTGAGCTCTAGCGATCCTCCCGCCTGAGTCTCCCAAAATGCTGAGATTACAGGCCTGAGCCACTGTGCCCAGCCCGGATCTATTTTTAATACAAAATCCCCAGATGATTGTTTTGTAATGAACTCTTGCCTTACCTCTGGTTGAACCAATATTTAGGAATCACCTTCTAAAGCAATGACTTGAATTTTGGTGCAGTTTAGAATAAGTAGGGTCTCTCATTTCTGTGTCTGGAGCCATTTTTTCTATGCGATGCTGACACTCATCTACCATAAGAAACCCTGGTCAAGACAGAATGTGATTAATTTGAGTTTGAGCTCTTTTTAGGTGCCATCTACATGTATGAGGAACTGGAGTTTCTAGACAAAATAGTAATGTAAATAAAGCCCTCCCATATTTGTTGCAAGTTTTGAAACACAGCATTGCTAGTGCCCCATATTTGCTTCCTGGCTTTCAATGTGTTTGAGCCTCTTCCAACCGCCAGTATTTGCATTTCCAGCCTGAAGACTTTTCCCAGAACTGAGGACCAATCTCACCATGTACCTAACAAAATGGAAATGGAGCTGTGTGTAGTAGCTCACACCTGCAATCCCAGTGCTTTGGGAGGCTGAGGTGGGAGGGTCGCTTAAACGTAAGAGTTGGACACCAGCCTGAGCCATATAGTGAGACCTTGTCTCCACAAAAAATAAAAAATCATCCAGGCTTGGTTGCACATACCTGTGGTTCCAGCTACCTGGGTTGCTGAGGGTTGCTTGGTCACCCAGGAGGTTTGAGGCTGCAGTGAGCTATGATTGTGCCACTGCACTGCAGCCTAGGTTACAGAGCAAGACACCATCTTAGGAAAAGAAAAGAAAAAAGAAATACAAATGGCAGGGAATGAGCAACCTTCAGAAGCAATCTTCAACCAGTACCTCTCAGGGGTTCATGTATAAGTGTCCCAGCTCCCTTGCTTCCTGGCAAGGTAATTCTGAGAAATGTGTTTGCACTGTTTCCTAGAGTTTCCTCACAGGAGTAAGCCCCAGTCACTTACTGTGGCAGCTGGCCTCTTAATACACCTTTTGTTGGCTGCATTCCATAGCCTGTATAATTTTCCTTCTCCCTTGCTGGTGCTTGCTACACCTCCCAAATAAATTTCTTGTACTCAAATTCTTATCTCAGGATCTACTTCTGAAGGGGCCCAAATCCAGAGGCAATGACCCATTAGATATAACAGTATCATTAAGTTCAAATAATATAGTATTTCCCCTCAAAAATAAAACTACAATGCAAACATAATAAATAAAACAGATAAGCCAATTTAACACCTATGTTTTATAAGATATGTTCAAAATAGACATTTGTTCAATTGCATGATTTTGATTCCAGAAGCAGTATGTGGTTTGGACACACTTGTAGGAAAACCACAGTTAGGACTGTCAGGAAGGAAGGACACGTTAGCCATCATTCTAGGTAAAAGGCCAGATAATGGAACAGATGGACTGAGGTTTCTACTTCGTCGTAACAAAAATAAATAAATTTATTTAAACTGTGACCAGTGGGTCAGGTGGAAACCTGAAGAGTGGCGCTAGGTTTTTATAAGTATGTGAATATGTATACTGAAAAATCCTGGGGTCCTGCAAAATGTTCCATCTCCAACTGTCCCTGATCTGACTGTAAATGAATGAAGGTTCAATGATGTGCTGGAGCTGGCTCATACCAATCTGGGAGAGCCTGAAAGCCACTTGTAAATTTCAGGAATTTTGCAAGCCAGATTACTTCTCTGCATGGCTTAAAATAGGTCATAGCAGGAGTATTTACACCACAGATATAGGCAAACACTATACATCTGAGCTTCCTCCTTCTCCCACTAAGAGCCAGTTGTTAAGTATTTTCCAGCATAACATTGAATCATGAAGTTGTCATGATTCATCCTTTCTATTAATAGTCAACCTTGCTGCAACAAGGAGACCAAGGACTGGGCATAGGTAGAGACTCATTCTCCTGAAGCCTTGTAAAATTGTACTCACATGGGCCGGGCATGATGGCTCATGCCTGTAATCCCAACACGCTGGGAGGCCGAGGCGGGTGGATCACTTAAGGTCCGGAGTTCAAGACCAGCTTGGCCAACATGGTGAAACCTCATCTCTACTAAAAATACAAAAAATTAGCCAGGCGTGGTGGTGGACACCTGTAATTCCAGCTACTTGGAAAGCTGAGGGAGGAGAATCTCTTCAACCTGGGAGGCAGAGGTTGCAGTGAACTGAGATTGCACCATTGCACTCCAGCCTGGGCAACAAGAGCGAAACTTCATCCCCCGCCCAAAAAAAATTGTATTCATATGGTATGAGATCATGAAAACTATTGCCCTAGAAAGGTGGTCCGTCATTGGGCCTTGCAGATGAACAGGAGTTTGCCTACACAGACAGTTTTAAGGAATTTAGTTTCCAGATCTTCAACTTCCAAATACGCTTTCTAAAAACTGAGTTGCCTGATAATGAGACCACCTCTCCACAGTCCCTCTCCCACTTTACAGAAGTAAGGCACACCTTCTCACACAAGTCAGTTCTTACTACTGAGCATTTTCCTGTGGTGTCAAAGCCTCCAAGACCACAAACAAAGACATACGAGGGAAAGATAGGTTTGGGAAAAGATTCCTTCCATAAACATGTGGGGCTCCTACCTTCCCTGTTGACACTTGTATCCCTTAAGGTGAAGCTTGGCATTAAAAAGGAAGGCATTTGAGCTTATTTTATAATCTGTATTCAAAATAACTGGAAAAATATAGATTCATGACAATCATTCTGTTAATTTTAATTGGAGTGCTTTATCATACTCAAAAATTTTAGGTACTTTGGAAAACCCCAGGCTACAAATTTTGCATGCCTTCTTTGCTGTAACACACCAGTGTGCTCTATTTCTTAAGGTAGTTAAAATGTACTTAAACCATATCATGAAATACTTATCCAGTGACAGTCAATCTTCATATTTTATTTTGTAAGATGTTCAATATTTTCTAAATCCTAGTAATAAAAATAAATAAATTTATTTAAACTTGTGATTAGAACACTTTTAAAATGTCAACTTAACAATGACTGAAAAGGTGCACAGTTCTTTGTTTTTGTTTCTGTTTTTGAGATGGAGTCTTGCTCTGTTGCCAGGCTAGAGTGCAGTGGCGCGATCTCAGCTCACTGCAACCTCTGCCTCCTGGGTTCAAGCAATTCTCCTGCCTTAGCCTCCCGAGTAGTTGGGACTACAGGTGCATGCCACCACGTCCAACTAATTTTTGTACTTTTAGTAGAGACAGGGTTTCATCATGTTGGCAAGGATGGTTTCGATCTCTTGACCGCGTGATCCACCCACCTCAGCCTTCAAAGTCCTGGGATTACATGTGTGAGCCACCGTGCCCAGCCCGTTTAGCTTTCTTTAGTGGGCACATGAGCAAAGAAGTTTGGCACTGAGGTGGGGCTGCTCTCATAGCCCTCATCTGCAGAGTCTGGCCTTTCACGGGGCATATAAATACCCAAAAGTAAAGAAGAAAAAAAAAATCATCTTGAAGAATTAAGTTGTTATTTAGCACCCTAAGTAATATATTAAAAAGAAAAAAGTTTGTGGAAAAAAACCGAGAAGACAATAGTCTTAATGCATTGTGATATTAAAATATATACATCTGAATATTGACCTTTGTCATTTAATTGAAGAAAACTATTAACCAGGGGAAAAAAAGAAAAACCTCTGCATTTTATAGTCACTAATCCTCAGCCAAGAATATATCTCATTGTTTGTTTTCCCATGTGTATCTAAAAGTGAGCTTTCCTTAGATCCTATGATCTAAATGTGCCTGATGTAAGTTCTATTATGGAGTCATACCAGATAGTAAATGTCTATGTTATTAATGGTATCAACGCAATAAATGTGTTCCTGACATAGGCTAACCCTGAGTATTTACGAGGCACCTGCACAGTCTTTTAAGGGTTCATGTTGGTGGAATATGTTGAATTGTTTCTTCTAAAAGCATCTACTAAACACAGTCCTCTTCTTATTCTTTATTAGGAATTCCAGAAGTTATAGTCTCCTATAAAATCAAAATCATGTGGAAGCAAAATTTATCTTCTTCCAGAAAGTTTCTCCCCGCATTAAAGAAGTTGTATTTGTGGAACTTCGAACTGTTGTGGCAGCAACCATCCATGCCGGATTCCAATAGAATTCTCAATTTCAAGGTATCTTGTTTTGGCAACTTGATGACTACATTCATCCAGTTTGGATGTGGCGGAGGCAGATGAAATTTCCTTGATCAAGAAAAGAGAAAATATGAGGGTTTTTTTTTTTTTTCACAAAAAAGCAGACAATCTCAAGGGCAGCATTTTATCCAAATAACTGCAGACATTGCCTGACTTTTTTTTTTTTTGGCATAAACAGTGTAAAGAACAGCAAGAAATAAACTCTGTTTGGGTGGAAAGAATCTATTCCTATTATGTTTTCTAGAAACCCAAGGAATAATCTATCTGACAGTTCATCTATTTGCGTGCCTGGGAAATTTTTTCAAAAAAAATTCTTTCCTCTGGCAAATGTGTGAGGTAGTATTGATTTAACCACCACTTCTTACATCTGAGGCATAAAATCAAATGATTACTAATATACATGAAGAGAAACAAAAGGCTTAGAAAATTATTCCTGCTAAATTACTTGAAAAAAGCCAAAGGGACCACATTTTAGAGAACAAAGGGGAATAAAAATGATTAAAGATTTTGGCGATGAAAGGAGCTACACATGTTTGATCCAGAGGAAGACACTTAAATGACAATCGTGAAGGGGGACAGCCATCGCTTTTGCTTGTTATTCAATGATTAGACACAGGGCAGTAAAGAATGCCCCCGAGACCCGGGCATCATGGAGGGCAGTTCCCATTACCTCAGCTTCAACAAGCCCTCCGCTCAGCAAAAGCAGATGAAGGGCTGTGCTTTCTCCTCCCTCTTCTATTTCCTCCCTTTGTTTTCCTTCTCTCCCTCCCCTCTTGGTTGCTCTCACATTGCCCATTGCACAGTATTCATTATGCATCTGAGCTGGCTTGGTTCTATTTACTGAGGAGCCTCCATTCATTGTGGGTATAGACAGAAAACATCTTATTTTGCCCAGTAAGCAATTGCCTCCCAATATTTCTGTGGATCTTCTCCTTTCCTCCTTGCTGATCAACTTCTTAAGAACGCTTTCAGCTATTTTTTGTGATTAAAACATGGTACTATTTGTTTTGAAAACTTCAAGGCTACTGGATTCAAGCATTTTTTCCCTTTTCTGTCCTTGGCTAAGGCAAGCTCACTGTATGTGCCCATGTGTGGTAGAGACAGAGGGAGGGTACTAGGGAGGAGGTAGGTGTTGATCTGCTTTCACAGACTCCTCTTCTTCCTCTCTCAGGTATTGGCTCCTCCAGTGTTAGGGCAGTGAGGAGAAAGAAGATTCGGCAGGCCAATCCTTACTTAGCTGGCAAGGTGTCCTTCTCTCTGTTGTTGATGTTGCTCTGTTACTCTGATCTAGAGACACAGCTTTGTTGCTGTTTGTGTGTCAGGGGCTCATGCACAGGCCTCCAGGAAAACACACAGGGTTATTTGCAGGACCAGCCTTCCCACTGCAAGCCTTCTGCATGTGGGTGGTGGGCTCTGGCCAGACCACTCAGCCATTCTTAGCACCTGCCACCAGCCCTGCAGCCTTTTGGTATAGAGAACTCTTCTTTCATAAAGTAGCTTCACGCCATCCCAGAGTGTCCTCGCCACTCTTGCATGTTTGCCACTCCTCAGGTGGGAGCCCAGCTGCATTTGGGCCGCCTGCTCCCTCAGCCTTTCTTTTTTCTGATCTTCTCCATTTACATCTCCATGTCCCAGCAGCAGCGAGCACTCAGCAGGTACAATGGGGCATGACTTTCAAAGAGGAAGAGATCCTTTGTTTCTGACTCTGTGTGAAAGAGTCACCCACTCCCCCTGCAGACTTTCTTGGCAATTATTTTAGGATCTTCCTTCTTTGTCTTGGAAGGTGGCAGTATTCTCAGCACTGGTACCTCTCACTACACCATGGGGAAAGGTGGCTGGCTCACCAGCTGGTGTCACTCCAAATGTTGAATATGAGGTGCATGGTTCCTTTAATTCCCCATTAAGACAGCAGCAAAAATCCCATTTGACATTCTGTTACACACAGAATGATCTGGGTAGGTGGCTGAGGCAGCACTTTTGGCCCACTTGAGAGACAGTCCTGGCCTGTGGTCCCTGCCTCGTTCCATCCTCCTGACAGGTATTTGGCACTCTTCAAGCAGCTCATTGGTCCTCATCAGTCCCAGAACAGTACCTGGTACATGGTACATTTTTTCTTGCAGTCACAAAGGACCAAAATCTCTTACCAACACAGGTGCTCTAATAACAAGAATATACAAGAGATTGAGGAGGAGAGACCCAGGGACAGAATGTCCACTGACAGTTCAGCTCCTCTTGCCATTTTCCCAAGGATATCTGTGTGTATCCCAGCTCATCTCCCCCCACCGACAGCTGTCTCTGTGCATCGTTTATTATATTCATCAGAATATTCTGGGATTACTCCCTACCCCTTCCAACTCTGACCAAAGGAAGCAATTGGATTTTCCTGGTTCATAGAACTTCCACGCTTACCTCTGATACTTATGTTTTTCCCCAGGTAACAGCTTGCTTTCAATTTCATTGACTGTGGCAGATTGTCCAATTCTCAATGTCTCAAGGCAGAAAGCCTACTGACAATGTTCTAGCCACATCATTTTAAATTGTGCCAGAGTTAAATGTGTTAGAACTATTATTATTACAGAAATCAAAATGTGCACATTTTTGTTTGGTTGTTTGAGACAGGGCCTCACTTTGTCACCAAGGCTGGAGCACAGTGGCAAGATCACAGCTCACTGCAGCTTCAACCTCCTGGGTTCAAGAAATCCTCCTGCCTCAGCCTCCCAAGTAGCTGAGACTACAGGTGTGTGCCTTGACACTTGACTAATTTTTGTATTTTTTCTGGAGACAGGGTTTCACTACGTTGCCCAGGCTGGTTTCTAACTCTTATAATCAAGCAATCTGCCCGCCTAGGTCTCCCAAAGTGCCAGGATTACAGGCATGAGCCACCGCATAGGGCCCAAAATATATATGTGAATGCAAGGCCAACCAGTGACAAAACACAGGCAACTACTCAAGATCCTGTGCTTTGGAAACCACAAAAAACACTGGTGTCTGTGTAGCAAGTTAGAAAATATATACTGGCAGAAAAGTGACAATGCAGTAACTGGTGGGGTGGGGGAGAAGGGAATGACATAAAAACCTTGAACACATAACCAATCTGTAATTTCCAACATAAAAATCATAAACACAGAACCAATCTGTACTTGCTAAAAGTATCACCAAGGAAAAAGGGTAAGACTGTCCCTCCTCTTAGACATACTCTCCAGGGAGTCAGTTTACGACTTCTTTCAGCCTTCTCCCAAACCTGCAATGATTATAGCATTGTCCTGATGAGGAGATGTATTTGCCTGGAAGTAACTTCAAAACTCCCGAATTATAGAAATGTTGTAGATGAGCATCTCAGCAAATATGACTCCAGAACTTTTTCAGTTCTTTGATTCTACCGGCAAAATGTTTGTCCATGGCCACAGACATACAATTGGAAATAAAAGTAAACTTTACAATGTGTCTCTCCTTTCTCTAAAGATTCATATCATGAGTGAGTAAGGGAGAAATAGAGCTGCCGAAGAAAACTGTGACCTGGTCAGACCTCCTTTCTAAATAGTCCAAATACGATGTCACCCCATTTCTCAATTATATTCTTGTCTATAAAACACACTGAAAGTTTGTTTATGGCTTTGATTTCTTAATTTGCCTGTCTTGATAACAAATTTCTAGTGCTATAAATCATTGTATTACATAGTATTAATCTCTAACTTGATCTCTTGATGGCATAAAAAAACTAATCCACTTTTTCCTGATTGAGTATATCAATAATTCCCTTGAGGTAAGTTGTCCTTCAATAGAATATTTAGAGAGAAAATATTCCCTAGGAACATAAAGAACAACTTTGGGCAAGTCACTCTGCCTTTCTAAATCTTAATATCATCATACACATCACAGTAATAATGATGCTGTGTTATAACCTAGAATGACTGTTCTAATTATTTATTTATTTATTTATTTATTTATTTTATTTATTTTTGAGACTGAATCTAGCCCTGTCATGCCCAGGCTGGAACGCAGTGCAGTGGCTCACCGAGACCTCTGCCTTCCAGTTTCAAGCAATTCTTCTGCCTCAGCCTCCCAAGTAACTGCGATTACAGGCATCCACCACCATGCCTGGCAGATGTTTTGTATTTTTAGTAGTGATGGGGTTTCACCATATTGGCCAGGCTGATCTCTAATTCTCAACCTCAGATGATCCACTCGCCTCGGCCTCCCAAAGTGCTGAGATTACAGGCAGGAGCCACCGTGCCCTGCCCAATAATTTGTAAACTATAAAATCTGATATAAATATTAGTTATCTACAAAATCCTGCTATAGGGCTCTGTACTGCTCTACCTCACCCTGTATTATTATTTATTTAATATTCTGAGATAGGAATGGAAGGAGACACAGCAGGTAAAATGAACTCAAGAATGACTATCAACTAAGCATTTCCAAATATATGATTGTACATATGGATTGTCACAAATTTCTTAGAGTCATTTCTTAAAGTGGAGCTGTATTTGAAAGCACTTGACACATTTTAACTATGTTAAGACCTTCCAGCTTCAGAGTGTCCTGTAACTCTTGTTATAGAGCTCAGCCATTGCTAACTGGAAGCAAAAAGAATTGGATTTTATGATGCAAGAGTCCTATCAGGAATTAACAGTGTGCTCCAGACACACAACTCTGACTTTTCCAGAAAAGCAGAAGTAAAAATAATATCAAGAAGTGGCTCCAAGGAGTTCTTTTGACTCATGACAGCCCCTGGATAACCTCTCCTTATTCACAGCCAGTGTCTTGAAATTAGCCTTGACTCATCCTGTACTCCCTCTCCTGACCTGTTCCCCCAGTCACAGCGCGAAAGAATTACATGAATTTCCATTTAACTTTTATGATTCCCCTGTGAAGTATTATTTTTCCCATTTTAGAGATGAGGAAATCCTTTTTTTTCTTTTTTTCCCAAGACAGAATCTTACTCTGTCACCTAGGCTGGAATGCAGTAGCACAATCATAGCTCACTGCAACCTTGAACTCCTGCACTCCAGTGACCCTCCCACCTCAGCCTCCTTAGCAGCCACCATGCCTGGCTTGTTTTTTTTCTTTTTCGTAGAGATGGGCTCTCCCTATGATGCCCAGGCTGGTCTCGAACTCCTAGGCTCAAGCAATTCTCCAGCCTTGGCCTTCCAAAGTGTAAGGATTATAGGTGTGAGCCACCATGCCTGGCAGAAAATTATTTTTTAATGAGAAAGGAGCAGGGACTGGCACTTATGACAACCCCTGGATATCCTCACCTTCATTCACAGCCAATGTCTTGAAATTAGCCTTGACCCATCTTGCACTCCCTCTCCTGACCTGTTCCCCAGTTACTGAGCCCTTAGCACAGCTCCACCTTCTATCACCCACAGGCTTCTCCGGGACTAAATGCAGCAATTCTTCCCCAGCCAGGTCTACAGTGCTTCTGGCCACTCTGTTAGGTGCAGTTGATGGAGGCTATGCCCTTTCAAGCAAATTTAAGGGTATCATTAACCTACTTGTTTATCAGGCTTTTCCCTCTTTTTGCACCTACAACTAGGAGAGAAAGAAGAGAAAACATAAAGTAGGTAATTTTTCTGTTCTAGATCAAGTTTTTAAACTGTTTGCTCAAGAGATACTTCACAGTCCCAATTTTGAAAGATGGCTGGGATGCCTTCCAGATTTAGTCTGCTTTGTCTCTGCTTAACACTAAATCTCTTCCAAATGGCAACTCCCTCATGAATATGTGAGCAGCACACACTCTCAATAACATTTGTCAAAGTGCGTTAGCAATTAATGCTTCATTCCCAGTCATATTTTGAAAATTTCCCTGCTGTTAGAGTGAAGGGCTTCTCCCCCCAGCTACAACACCCCAGTGCTAACAGTCCACAATGCATTTTTGTCCAAGTATCACGCCAAGGCCACATTATATTCCTGTGCCCAACCAACTAGAATGTATATAAATAAACAAGTAGGATAAAATATAAAACCACAGGATCATGGAAATTTAGAATAAAAATTTAGATGGGGTTTGTTTATGCCATAAGTCAGCTAGGAGTTCCTTTTGCCTAGACATAAAAAATAACATCTTTATCTATTGTTGTGTGACAAATTTTCACAAACTGAGAAGCTTACAGCAACAATGATTAATTATCTCATGTTTCTGTAGGTCAAAGTCGGGTGGTCTTGGCTGGGTTCTCTGCTTAGAGTCTCACAACACCGAAGTCCAAATATCAGCTGGGCTGAGCTCTATCTGGAGGATCTAGGAAACAATCTGCTCCCAAGTGCATTCAGGTTATTGGCAGAATCCAGTTCCTTATTACTGTAGAACTGAGGTTTCCATTCCCTTGCAGGCTGTCAGCCAAAGGCCATTCTCAGCTCCTAGAGACCACCGGCATTCCTCATCACGGGCGCCTCCTCCATCTTCACGCCAACAATATCCTGTGAAATCCTTCTTGTGTTTCATATTCTCTGCCTCCCTCTTCT
Source organism: Sapajus apella (assembly GCF_009761245.1). Classification (NCBI taxonomy): domain Eukaryota; kingdom Metazoa; phylum Chordata; class Mammalia; order Primates; family Cebidae; genus Sapajus; species Sapajus apella. Next base: position 3,358,336 of record NW_022436942.1, on the reverse strand, counting down.
GCCACCAACAGTAGAAAGCTCTGTGCTTTTAAGGGCTGATGTGATTAGATTAGGCCTACCTGGATAATCTCCCTCTTAGAAAGTTAACTGTGCCATATAACACAGGCTAATGGGACTTAGAGGACATGGAATCTTGGAGGACCATTTAGAATTCTGCTACACACGTAGCAAGTAGAATACAAAAATTCGCTGGGTGTGGTGGCGGGCGCCTATAACCTCAGCTACTTGGGAGGCTACTCAGAAGGCTGAGGCAGGAAAATTGCTGAACCCAGGAAGCCGAGGTTGTAGTGAGCCAAGATCACACCACTGTACTTCAGCCTGGGTAACAGGGTGATACTCCCTCTCAAAAAAATAAAAACAAAAGTAAAAAAATCCTTTTGCTGTATTCTCAAAAGATAAAGGTGTTGTACCTTTTTCTGTAAGTTTTAACAGTCAGAGACCTTAGAAACAATATTGAGAATCATGTCTGAATCTCTGCACGTGAAAGCTTAAAAGTTAGACTGAATTGGTCTACCATATATACACCAAAGAAGTGACCTTTTTTTTTTTTTTTTCAGATGGAGTTTTGCTCTTGTTGTCCAGACTGGAGTGCAATGGCTTCATCTTCGCTCACCGCAACCTCTGGCTCCTGGGTTCAGGGGATTCTCCTGCCTCAGCCTCCTGAGTAGCTGGGATTACAGGCATGCACCACCATGCCCAGCTAATTTTGTATTGTTGGAAGAGGCAGGATTTCTCCATTTAGGTCGGGCTGGTCTTGAACTCCCAACCTCAGATGATCCATTCATCTTGGCCTCCCAAAGTGCTGGAATTACAGGCATAAGCCAAAGCGCCCAGCCAAAGAAGTCTCTTTTATTTCATTTTATGTTTGTCCCCCAACCCCGACTTTTATTTTTTAATTTATTTTTAATTTTGTGGGTACATAGTAAGTGTATATATTTATGGGGCACATGAGATGTTTTGATACATGATGTGAAATAAATGCATCATGGCGAATGGAGTATCTATCCTCTCAAGCATTTATCTTTTGAGTAACAAACAGTCCAATTACACCGTACGTTATTTTAAAATGTACAATTAAGTTATTATTGACTGTTGAAACCCTATTATGCTATCAAATAGTAGGTCTTATTTATTTTATCTCAAAGAAGTATCTTAAAGAAACAAATCGGCATCCTCTGAAGAAGGTACCAATAATACTTTAGTAATCGATTTTTCTTAATACAGAATTTTTAAAATAAGCTAAATCCCACCTTGTTCTACCAAAAAAAAAAAAATGTGTGGCCATAATTGTCCTGCTGACCCCACACCTTTAATTTGACAGCGCCTGAATATCTACCCCTTCATTCACAGACAATGTCTTGCAGTTAGCCTTGACCCACCTTGGTCTCCCTCTCCTGGCCTGTTCCCCAGTTAGTGAGCCCTCAGCATAGCTCCATCTTCCCTCACCCACAGGCTTCTCCAGGACTAACTGCAGTGGTTCTTTCCCAACCAGGTCTGCACTGCTTCTGGCCACTCCGTAAGCAACCTGTGAGGAGGTCCAGTCCTTAGAGTTTCCCCCTCTCAGCATCAATCTGCCTGTCAAGGAAACCTGCCCTGTGTCCCAGGGATAACTGATTCTTCCCTGACAAACTTGTATGTCTTATGAATTCCCCTTGTTTGCTCTCCCATTTTAGTGCATTTTCTTCTTCCATTTAACAGTAATTTTAAAAGTATACAATTTATTATTTATTATACTAATGGCTTATTTAAAATCACTTGTGCCTCCTTTTAATTTGGGTCAATATTATCTCTCTTAGATTATGCACCTTCACAGGTGGGTAACAAGGTACTAACAAGTGTCAAAGTACTTTGAGAAGTATTTGCCCAGGAATGCGAATGATCCTGGTGTTGAGATGTTCTGGGTAGATAGTCTCAACTCAATACCTATGTATCACCCGCATCCCAAAACTTTCAAGGTTAAGATGAGCCCAGGTTTATACATGGCCCATGTTATTGAAAGTTGAGAAGTTGGAAATAAGAATTTTGAGGTGCCTTTTCCTGTATGACTGGAACAAAAGTTGTTCCCGGCCGGTTTCCTGGTAAGTACAGCCCCTGGGTCCCATAGACTCAAGCCCACCTCAGAGGCCAATTTCAAAAACTTATGTTTTTCTGGCTATTTAATATGAATTTTTATTTTGATTAGTAATTGATGTATTTGTTCAAGTAAAAGAAAGTCTTCTTCCTTATTCATTACATTCCCTTTTTTTAAGTGTTGTCAGGCGTGGTTGTATGTGCACCACGATGGGAGGCTGAGGCAGGAGGATCACTTGATCCTGGGAGGTCAAGGTTGCAGTGAGCTATGATGGCACCAATGCACTCCAACATAAGTAACAGAGAGAGACCATGTCCAAAAAAAGTGTTGACCTATGTTGGCTCTTTAAATTTAAATGCAGCCGGGCGCGGTGGCTCAAGCCTGTAATCCCAGCACTTTGGGAGGCCGAGGCGGGTGGATCACGAGGTCAAGAGATCGAGACCATCCTGGTCAACATGGTGAAACCCCGTCTCTACTAAAAATACAAAAAATTAGCTGGGCATGGTGGTGCGTGCCTGTAATCCCAGCTACTCAGGAGGCTGAGGCAGGAGAATTGCCTGAACCCAGGAGGCGGAGGTTGCGGTGAGCCGAGATCGCGCCATTGCACTCCAGCCTGGGTAACAAGAGCGAGACTCTGTCTCAAAAAAAAAAAATAAAATAAATTTAAATGCAAACCTTGTGAATTTCCATACTTTGTTTAAAATGGGGGACTTTAATCAAAGTAGAAAACTTTGCTTCAAAAATAAAACTTGAGAATGTAAACACAAGCATATTTTATCCATTTTCTTAAAATAGAAAACATTTCAAAGTACTGCAATCTTGGCTACAGATTGAAAATTGTCTCTAACATCTTTTAAAATGTTTTGTTTCTTTCCACTCTATGTCATTAGGTACATTATATTTGATTCCAGATAACAAAAATGAAGCAGGATGACAGCAAGGGAATAATTTTCTGATACTATTTCCAGGATCATCACAATCAACTCTGGGAACTAGTGTGCAGAAGCCCTGTGGGACGGAAGGGGCTTTCACTCATCAGGTGTCATTCAGGCCTTTGCCCTGGACTTCACCCGGCAAAACCCCTGTCAGGTCCTTTTTCCTCCTTCTGGATTCCAATTAAAACTTTGTAGCCAAAATATGCAGTGACAGATGGCTCATTTCATTGCTGTAATGTCAGCCTTTGGGTCTCCGAGGGGATGATTCCAGGAATAGAAAGTGGAGCACATACAGGAGTGGATGTAAAACAGAACCTAAGACAAGCAGGGTCCTCTAGTCATCAGTGGAATAAGGAACTTCCCTTCTAAACTCATCTAACAGGGAGCAGCCACTCCTCTCTCTCAATATGGTAATTTGTGCTTAGACTGAGACTTGGGTTCAGTACCTTCTCTGAACCTGAGCAGCTTGGTTTTGAACGTGCTCCTCAATTTTCTCATAAGTAAAATGGGCATCATTATTGTACTTCTAAAATTCTTGTGGGGTCTAAATAACATCTGAAATGAATTTAGCTAAGTGCTCCTCCCTAGCTAAGCACTCAATAAATGGTAATGCTACTTTCCTCCCACGATTAACTTTGCTTTATATGAAAGAACAATGCATAAGGCAACATAAAACAAGAGGCACAACATAGAAAGCCTGCCAATAGAAGTGCTATTTTATTAAAATTTCCTATTCAGATGGGACTTAGACTAAATTAGACTAAAGCCACATTTTATTGTGTTATTATAGAATCATGTGATTTTCCCACTGAAACAGGCCTGAAGAGACAATTAGTTTTTCATTTTACAGTCGAAATCTCTAAAGCTAGGAGAGATTGTGGCGTACCCAGAGTTAGATCTAAGAAGATTCCCTGATAAAATTTCCCATGTTGCTCATTAGAATTGGCTCTAATTTTCCATTTTTGTTTGCTTCCCTTTTTGAGAAAACATATAAAGATTTCCACCACATGCATTTACAAAGCTGTAATTTATGAAGGATCCTGTTTTTCTCTAATTTGGTATATCCTGATCTTTTCCCCAGAGGTCTGTATGGTGCTGCTGTTTTCCAGTTTGTCTTGGCATCAGTGCCTCACCATTTGGCACCTGACTCAACATAGTTTTACCACTATTATCTAAACAGTACTGCCCCATCTGAATGTATTTCAGAACTGCCATCTCCAAGCCATGCCTCTGCCTGGGTCTGCTTTCCATTACGTTACTCATCCATCTGCTCAAAAAAAAAATGGCAGGTGGGAGTGATGCTGCTTTGTGTAGCATGTTAAAATCTTGACCTTTACTTGGGTTTAGTCACTATGCATCACTGGATTCCTAACCTTTTTTCTTCAAGATTCTTTCCACACTGAAAGCCACGCAAAGATTATCGGATTCAAATTTTCTGAAATAGCCTCATAAGCCTCGTCTCCTATGATTTTTTTGGGCTTGATACCAATTATAGTTAATTATTGGGTGTCAGAATCTTTACATACATGACTTTTAATTCTTATAATAGCCCTATGCGTTCCTAAGTGCTATTATCCCTGTTTTATAGATGGATGTAGAAACTGAGAATCAGGGAATTTAAGTGACTTCCCAAAGAGCCCACAGTAAGTGGCTGCCATTCCCACTAAGCCAAGATGCCCAAGAGGTGCCTTTGAAAGACATAACAGTTGTTCTTAAATGTTGGCACATAAAGTTGTCTGGAATTATTAAAAGTATACCCCACAGAAGCCGGGTTGCAGGGGCTCACACTTGTAATCCCCACTACTTGGCGGACTGAAGCAGAAGAATCACTTGAGCCCAGGAGTTCAAGTCCAACCTGGGCAACATAAGGAGATCCCCTCTCTTAAAAAAGTATTGCCTATAGAGCCCATCCGTTATTCCAGGATCTATCCCCCAGATTCTGACTCCATGGGTGGACCCAGGCTCTGTCTCTTCCACACGCTATCCTGGAGATTCTGATGCAGACCATCTGTGCAGCACACCAGCTCAGGTGAGCCACAGCTTGGCTCTGCATCCCCACCTATGCACCAGCTCCAACCGAAGCATCACATTTCCTCCCTTCCTTCTGCTTAAAGCCATAAATTAACCAAGTGCTGAGATCTGCTTTTATAATAAAACCTAAGTTCAATGAGGTTTTCCAGAATTCAGGTTTTGTTGGAGGCAGAAATCTAGCCTGGGGATTGATGGAACTGGTTTCTTTGCCTCTACCCCTTACTGACTTTTTTGTATGTCGTTTAATAAAATAACCTCATTGTGTTTTCATTCTTCTCCTCTCTAAAGGAAATGTGAAAATCCATGTCTACTACACACCGTAAAAGACCCTAAGAAGGAAAAATGTGTCCATGAGAGTTGCCCACAAAGCTCCAGGCAGAGATCAAAGTGTGAGTCCTCAGGATCGAATTACTGTCTTCTATGTGTTGGGCATGTTGATTTTATTATGGTTGCTATTTACTTCACAAAATGCAAAGGATAATAACATATTTGGTTGAAATTTGTGAGACTTGGACACACGATCTTTCAATGCACCGGTTTTGTACTCTTGGGAGAATTATTTATTGTCTATATACTGCATCATCTTAGTGTGTGAAAAGGAATTAATAATACTATCACCAACTTTATGGGGTTCTATCACTTAGTGCTTTGCATAAATGAACTGTAACAAATTGCTCAGCCCACATATTTTCATTCTCAATAAAATTATTGACCATTTCAGAATATTCATTCTTAAGTACCTGCTATACCTGCTGCAATATTAGGTGCTACAGAAAACAAACATGCCATTGACCTGCTCTTAGGAGAGTTACATTGAAGTAGATGAGATACTCTTACCTGATACCTAAAGCAACTGACTTGGGGGGATTTTTGCAATGTGTAGTTAACGGGGAAGAGCCAGGTATAGAAAAATACATATATGATGTTAGTTTTTAAAATCATGACCAAGTATCCCTTTTTTTCTTTTAGAGACAAAGTCTCTGTTACTCAGGCTGTGGAGTGCTGTTGTACAATCATAGCTCACTCCAGCTTTGAACTCCTTGGGCTTCAGGTGATCCTCCTGCCATCAGTCGTCTAAGTAGCTAGAAGTACAGGTGCACACCACCATACCGGGATAATTTTTTATTTTTGTAGAGACAGGATCTCACTGTGTTGCCCAGGCTGGTCTTAAACACCTGGGCTCAAGTGATCCTCCTGCCCTAGACTCCCAAGGTGCTGGGATTATAGACTTGAGCCACTGTGCCCAGTTCCCATATTTTTATATGTGTGAATTATACACACCGATATAAAAATTTGTATAATTTATATTATATATAATGTACTAAATATATGTTGTTTAGAACAGAAAATTAAGGAATGAAGAAAAGGAGAGATACGAGGAAATATCACAAGCAAACAGTAGCTCAAAAAATTACAGGATGTTCATGGTAAAAAAATATGAAATAATTACATTCAAATAAATTAGTATCTGTATGTGCGTGTATGCACATAAAGCAATGCACGAAAACATAGTCAAATGCTAACAGTGTCTATCTCCAGGTAAACAAAAAGAATATATATGACATAATCACATTCAAATAATTTTTTTTTTTTTTTTTGAGACGGAGTTTCGCTCTTGTTACCCAGGCTGGAGTGCAATGGCGCGATCTCGGCTCACCGCAACCTCCGCCTCCTGGGTTCAGGCAATTCTCCTGCCTCAGCCTCCTGAGTAGCTGGGATTACAGGCACGCGCCGCTATGCCCAGCTAATTTTTTGTATTTTTAGTAGAGACGGGGTTTCACCATGTTGACCAGGATGGTCTCGATCTCTTGACCTCGTGATCCACCCGCCTCGGCCTCCCAAAGTGCTGGGATTACAGGCGTGAGCCACCGCGCCCGGCCTCAAATAAATTTGTATCTGTGTTATGTGTGTGTGTACATAAAGCAATACATGAAAACATAGTCAAATGCTAACAGTGTCTATCTCCAGGTAAACAAAAAGAACATATATGACATAAGAACATTCAAATAAATTAGTATCTGTGTATGTGCATGTGCACATAAAGCAATGCATGAAAACAAAGTCAAATGCTAACAGTGTCTATCTCAAGGTAGTGAGATCCCAAGTCTTTTTCTGCTAGAGTTAGAAGGAGAACCCTCTCTTGCTTTTGGCGGATAACAGATTAATTTAGCAAACTCCTTTGGAAGACTTACTTCCTTGAACTTTCTGGGAAAGCTCTAGTATGGAAACACAGAGCAAGATAATTATTTTAGTCACCCTATAAATAGGACATAGATTTTCATCCGGTTTAGGAACCAATCCCAATTCTAGAAAGGTAGCCATGTTATGTGGTGCTTTGTGGTGATTTCTACATTATAAATGTGGTGGCTCCAAAAAAGGGAAGCTATTAATTCCAACTATATTTTCAACTAGGATATAAATGTCTTTAGGTTTTTACACCCTATATTATAAAACTGCCATTAAATTGTCTACTTTTCTGTTCTTTATGTTGATTAATAATGTGCATAAAAGTTACACATATCTTAAGTATACAGTTCAATGCCTTTTCACAGCTGAAATGTTATGTATATTTTTCGTGTACATAACTAAATATTAAGATATCTAAGGTCAGGACCATGTTTTCACTTTCTGAAACACCTAGCTCAGTCCTAGGCCCAGCAGTAACACTGCCCAATATTGATGTTATTGTCTTTTACTTACCAGACAGGTACTGGGAACCAGAAAGTCAGTGTGTGACCAGAAAGTCATATTGTGTATGACTATAAAGTACCTGCATATCAAGGTATAAAGGTAGGAAGACTACCCTAGCACAAATTCATTTAAAACAATAATTATATTAATCTCTAAAAATTATCAAGAGTTTAGAGGTTCTATTATTATTTCTATTTTACAGACAAGAAACTGTAATAGAGATTTAAAAATTGACCAAGATCAATTAGCCAAAAATTGAAGACCAAGACCCTAAGATAAAACTTAATTTCCAAAAAATAACTTAAGCCATGTAGCCTCTCCACTATGATAATTATCTTTTTCTTTGAGACTGAGAAAAAACAGCCATCTTTCTTAAGTCCGAGGAATAGACCACCTTTCTTTAGTAAACATTAGTGATGATTCAGCCTTGGAGGAGGGAAGAAGTTGAAGAAACTAGTAGCATTTAAAATTCTGCAAAGAAGACAGGCAAGACCACATGTTATAAGTGACAGACTTGCTTTTTGATTGAAGGCATCTTCCCTTTCTTCCTGCATCCAGATTGCCTCTGCAGCTCTGGCTTCTTTTCCATGCTGTTGCTTGTGTGTAATTGCTACAATCCTTAATTTGGGAGCTCTGCCTGATGGGTGGAATGGTACTTGGGAGTGGGTAGCAGCCTGCCTCTTGTCTCTTGAAATGCCTGTCATTTTATCACAAGGAGATGGATGAGAAAGTGAGATTATCCTTGAGTCCATTAAGAAGATATCAACCAAAAAACTCACAAAATCACATTTATTTAAATTGTTTAAGGTAAGAACATTTTCAGATTCTTGAATTACATGTTTAAAATAATCCAAGATTTTTACTTGGAGACATTTAGTCTGAAAAGCTGTATATACTACTAAGAGAATTTTGGATGGCTTCTTCATGTTCTGACTCAGATTGTATTGTCAATATTTCTGTTAAAAATTTAAAAACAAGCAACAGGCATTAAGGATTTGGTAATTAACTTTCTTTGGCTATGTTTTTACTTAACATAGCTAAGGCAAAGAGAATTTTAGGAAAACTTTAAACATAGTCAAAGTGAAGGAAATAATATATATGCTAATTTGATGTCTTTGTCATGTAATGCTCTAAATAGTACAATAGAATTGACATATTTGATTCTGACCTAGTAGAGACTACACATGAAGAATACATAGATTCTGTAGACAAGGAAGATAAGATAGAGTTAAAGAATGATTTTGAAATTCTCTTATAATTAAAGTTATGCATCACTTTGGCTTTGAAAGCAAATAGAAATCTAAGTATTTAAAAAATTATATCTTTAAAATAAGATTTCCATTTTTTCATTACTAAAAAAAGTATGGCAGTTGTGAAAGACAACATCAATCCATACAGGGGAGAAACACAGCCTTAACCTTTCAAAAATATCTCTGGGTCTTTCTATCCCAAAACAACTCTGTTTAATGAATATCTTTCAAACCAAACAGTAGACACACAGCAGCCATACCAATCTGTGATTGTTTTAATAATTTGATGATCTGAAGAACAATGAAAAGGTGATAACTCCACTAAGCTATCAGCCCAACTGCCCTGCATATAGCCCTATAAATTATCAGGAAATTTCTATTTTTCCCCATAACACATTTTCTTAACAAATATTCTTGGCAGACTGGGTAGAGAAGAAGGCAGAATGAGTCTGCAATTCTATTTAAGACTTCCATGGTGATAAAATTTTGGAGCTTGAAGGGACTTTAGAAGTCATTTCATCTAACTTCCTCATTACTTCAACCCTCATCTATTGATTCTTAACAATATTAACTAACAGTTTCAAGCATAGACTACATACAAGCACTGTGCTTAAGTGCTTTACATGAATGTGTACTGCTTTGTGAAGTTGGTGGTATCATTACCTCCATTTAACCCCAAGGCTTTAGCCAAAAGGAGTAAATGAAAAGTAGATCATTCTTTGCAGAAACACAAGCCTAACTTCAAATTATCTCTGAAGCGGAATTAATGTGATCCTTTATCTCTATTGCTTCTGGCCAACTGCCAGTAGCCAAAATTAATTCTGTCTGAGAGAAGATAGCATCTTAGACTTCAAATTGTTTTTACAGTTTTCAAATCAATGGCTAGCATGCACTCATAAATAACCAGCTATATCAGGAGCCAAAATGACATGACCACAAATCCAAAGAAACAATAGATGATAAAAACAAAGTTCAGGAGAATCAGGCTAATGTTCAAGGAAATAAGATACAGAATTTGAGACTTTGGCAGAGAACTGGAAACCACAAAAGTAAATGGAAATTCTGGAACTGAAAAATAGCACCTTAATGGAGATCATACAGCTGATAAGAAAATTAGAAAGCTAATTAGAGCACAAGTCAAAAGAAAATATCCAGATAAAGGACAGGCATATAAAAGAATGAAAATCGGGTAAATAAGAGACATAGATGATACCAAGGGAAACTCTAATTCTGGTTATTAAACTCCTAGAGAGAATAAAGAAAAGAGTAGAAGCAATATTTAAAGATAAAATGTCCAAACTGACCAGAGACATAAAGATTGAAGAAACTCCGTAAAATTCCAAGAAAAAAAAAAAATAAAAAGGACAACCCTAAAGGTACACAACAATAAAACCACTGAAATTCAAAGACAAAGAGAAAATCTTAAAAGCAGCCAGAGAAATAAAAAGACAGTTTGCCTTTGAGATAGCAACTGTAACAGTGGAATCTACAAGGCAACAGAGTATCATTCAAAGACTGAAAGAGAATAACTGTCAACCAACCAACCACCAACATGTACTTTAAAAATGAAAAAAAAAAAAAAAAAAAGCTAAAAAAAAAAAAGACATTTTTGGACAAACCAAAACAGAAAAATCACAATAAGCAGATTGTACTAAATAATAAGTATTTTAAAATGTTGTTTAAATAGAATCAGAATAAATAAATTAAGGCTACGTGTTTTAATTTCTAGATTAATCACCAAATGAAAGAATAGTAAAAGAATGTATAGCCAGCAAGCTAATGATGGAATAAAGAGAAGAAAGAAGAGGTAAAAGAACATGAACAGGCTAGGCACAGTGGCTCCCAACTGTATGTAATCCCACCACTCTGGGAAGCTGAGGTAGGTGAATCACTTGTGCCCAAGAGTTCAAGATCAGCCTGGGCAACACAGTGAGACCTCGTTTCTGGAAAAAAACAAACAAACAAACAATATATATATATATAAACAAGGTGAGACAAGAAGAAACTAAATAAAATGGTGGATTTAAACCCAAAGATAGTGGCAATTACATTAAACATCAATTTACAAAATCTTCAAATGAAAGTAGAAAAATTATTAAGAGAAATATTTTAAAATACTACTAAAAATAGCAATATTTTGTTTCCAACATATATAAAATACAGAAAGGTTGAAAATAAAGGGATTTAAAATAATACACTATGCAAAAATATTTATCAGAATGCCAACTACGGTATGCTACCTGTTTATTACTCAGAAACTACCTTTCAGTCATAAAATCAACTTCCACTCAATTGGGAGTAATAGAAGAGTGAGAGATCACAAATAACCTTAAATCATAGTTAAACAAAACTAATATAAACAAATCTAGTCTCAGTATAGAGCAAAATTCTATATTAAGTTAACATAGCATTAAGCAAAACCCAGGTAGGTAAAGGCATCCAGTTACTAAAACTGACACCCACAATTTAGCACACTTCTGCTATTCTACATAAATCAGAATTACATTACGTAATAATTTTTTAAAGTTTAGAAATAACAAATGTCATATAACTTTGTGAAACACTATTAAAGAAGTGGTTGCTGTAGATGTCACGATAGTATTTAAGTTTAAGGCAGGAGAAGGAATTATTGTTGAGGAGGACACATGAACAATTTCTGGAGTGCTAGTACTGTTCTATTTCTTTGTCCAGATAGTGATTTCATGAGTTTTTCCATTATAATAATTTATCAAGCTGTATATATATTTAATATTTTATAAATATTTAATATTTATGTAAATACATCATCATATTTTATATTAACATATAAATATTAAATGTAACTATTTTTTAAAAACCACAAGAGCCATTTTCTAGATTATGCTCCTCTTTTCAATTAGAGCAGAATGAAGTTAGACCAAGAAGAGTCCCAGAGGCACATTCACCACGCCAGTGTGCCCTGCCTGCTGCATTCTCCATCCTCATGACCATGTGATATCTCAAACCTCATCTTGCTAAAGTCTCAAGGTCACATTGATTGGTTTATATGCATTTCTAAAAAATAGGTTTCTTTTAATATGCCTTTTTCTCTGATTAGGCATACTATTATTAATAATATGTAATTAGTAATAACATAATTAGTAATATACAAAATTACTATGTATCAATAGTAATTTTTACATTATCACAAATAGGCACTAAATTTCTTTATCTTTTCTAAACTAACAAAACCAGGTAAAAGTCCCTATCATGCCCCAAGTAAATTTAACATTTGCTTAGGCAGAGCAAGCTTTTCATCAAAACAATACTAAGCCATTAAGCAAAGTATTAATAACAGGTAGGTAAAGACTATATTGATGGTTATAAGATTGTTTATATTAAGGAAATAGTATCAGCTGTTGAAAATTCACTGTTCTACGCATTACACTTATCTGATATCTCACAGCAACCTATGCCTTAGGCACTGTTGTTTTCCCAATTTTACAGATAAGGAAACTGCATCCTATAGGACTTCTCAATGACACTGCTAGTAGCTGGAAGAAGGAAGATTTGAGCCCAGGTCTTCTTGGGAGTTAAGACGTCCTCACACAGAAGGCTGTGCATGACAGTAGTCCACCATGAAGCTATGATATAGAGAAGCGGAAACAGGGGGCTTTTCTAAAACTTGTGTCTATGAGGATGTTACACAGGGAATTTATCTAAATTCTATTATGGAGTAAAGTAAAATAAAAGCTAAAGATCTTGGAAAACAGTCTTCCTTCAGGAACAATACTCATGAGGTAACACCCTGAGAAACCCCACTAAAGGTCTTGCCTTTCCCATCTGTGCTCCTGCAAGCGTGAAATTGAATGGAGAGGATATGTATGTATATTTCCAAACACTCCCATTCCCAACAGACTCAAATTCCTTATCTAAATTCCCTAGAATATCTCCTTCTCCAGATTTTTAATTTATTCTTTATTTGGTTCCACTGCTTTCTATAGCAAAGCAATAAATAGTTCCAAGCCTGCCTTTCAAGTCTCTAAATCTTCTTGTTTTTATTGAATTTCTTCTCACTCTATTCTGATGTTTTCATTTTCATGGCCTATCTTACTTTCTATTTTTTTCTGTGGCTGTGAACATTATAAATACTCCTGCCTCTGTCCCTGTGAATGTTATCAATCCTTCTGCCTGCATCATTTTTATTTTTCTGCCCTTCTTACTGGCATTGCTAAATAAACCTTCATATTTACATTATAGAAAACATTTATACACTCTTTCTCATATATATTTGCCAAAGATATAGTTCTTAATTCATGGATTTATGTGAGGTTGAGATTTGTAGTGTTTATTACAGAATACAGATTAATTATATAGATTCACTGACATTTAATTATACACCTAGCAATGTTTTTTTAATCACTAGAAAATGAATTATAACAAACGGCAAATATGCAATAACCTCACATAATCATGAAAATTACAAATATGATAATTTGTGATATCACCATTATCACTTTGATATTGATAAAGGTGGTGATGATTGTTATGGTAAAGCTATGAATTAAATATCACTATAATTGTATATACTCACAGAAATTCCATGTCTTCTCAGGTGGTAGCAAATAAAACAAGCCTACACTGATAGTCCACATCAGGCCACTAACAATTATATTTTGCACAAACTCTTGTTTAGTTATTTTGAATTTATTGTATTTCCAAAGGCATTGCCAGATGCCAATGCCAATCAATACCTAAAGAATAAGAAAGAAGAAAAATAGAACAAAAGCCTTGAAAAATTATAAAGTATCAACATAATTTTCTATTGCCAGCTTCTAGAAAGCTGAAAAGTAATTCCCATTATACCATGAATTGTAGATAATCTTGGTTTACATTTTACTTATATAACTGCTTTTGCCAGGTTGTTCCATTATTACCATTTATTATTTATGAAGTGCCAACAGGATTTTAAGACCTTGTCCATATTTGTTGAGTCATGCACTATCTGGATAGGATAAACAAGATGACGCCTAAAAACCCAGGAGCAAGTGGGTGTAGTAAGTCCTCAATTTCTTTTTTGTTTCTGTGCTACTTTCTTTCACGATAAAACAAAAGCATCACTGTCCTTCATCAAAGAAGGGAAGAAAAAGCAGAAAATGTGGCCAAAATCAAGACAAGTAAAAAAATGGGAAAAATTACCTTAATTCATCCATTATAATTCTAGCTTTAGTAGGAATAAAAAAGTGATATTGTTCTTTTGACTCTCAGAAAGAAAAAAAAAGAAGGCTAAGAAATGAATTTGTAAAGCAAATAATTTAAGAAAATTAATTGAGTAAGGATAATCAAGGTTTGCTTTGAAGTTTGATCAAATGAATTTTACTAGTGCTCTCTTTTTACAGTAAAAAATACAATTCATATTAACTTGCCATTAATTTGACCACCTCATAATAATTCTGTTGGACACCTTATAATAAAGACAACTGAAAACAAAATTATGAACTGTTTGGTTCAAATCCTGGCTTTGTCACTTACTAACTGTGTGACCTCGGGTGGTTGAACTAACCTCTCTATGTCCTAGGTCCCTCATCTGCAAAATATGGATAAGAATAATATCTACCGTATAGAGTGGCTATAAAGATTACATTAGTTAACAAATGAAAAGTATTTAGAACAGTGCCTTCCATATATTAGACATTATTTATTTGCTGTTATTTGAAAGTCATTTTCAGAATTGATTATAACACTCATTTCTGGTTTTGAAAATACTCATAAAGCTAGGAATAGAAAAAAAGTGTTCTTAACTTTTACCAGTAAAGAAGGTTTCTGGTGGCTAGTGCCTGTAAACCCAGCACTTTGGAAGGCCAAGGAGGAGGATTGCTTGAGCTCAGAAGTTTGAGACCAGCATAGGCAACATGGTAAAACTCCATCTCTACTAAAAATAAAAAAAGTAGCCAGCTGTGGTGGTGGTGCATGCCTGTAGTCCCAGCTATTCAGGAGGTTGACATGGGAGGATTGCTTAAGCCTGAGAGATGGAGGCTGCAGTGAGCCATGATCACACTACTACACCACTGCATGCCAGCCTTGGCAATGGAGCAAGATCTTGTCTCAAAAAAAAAAAAACAAACAAAAATTGCTTCTGGTGGAAAGAAACAGCAAACTATGAGTGGTAGTTTAAGCTATAAAAACATTCTGTGTTTATTTTACAAGAATTTCAGAAGCAGACAGTCTCAGAACTGGGTCAGTGAGCCAAAAATATAACCCAGGACTCAGGCTCATTTTAGCTTTGCGTTCTCACTGTGCTTAGCTGTCTGCTCTTCATTCTCACGCTTTGGTTGCTTACAATCAGAAGGGTTGCCATAGCTCTAGGCATCGAGACTGGAAGTTGGGAACGAAGAATGCCAACAAGGTCTCCATTCACACCTGCTCTGATACCTATCTGTTCAGAGGATTCACAATCTCTCTCCCCCGTAAGACATGGGTAGACTGCCCTTTAAAGGAGGAAGTAAGTAACTGGCTTTCCATCATCTACAGTGAGAGGCCCCAGAATGGCTGTTGGGTTAGCCCACTAGCTGTGTCTGTTACTTTGACAAAGAGAATGTATCAGTAACCAACAACAGATGTCACACATATGGTGAGACACTCAAAGTATTTTGATTAAAATTCAGAAAAAAATCTGCCTATTCATAACTGTTATTCAATATTTTTATGAAGGTCCTAACCACTGGCTATCAGCCAAAAAAAAAAACTGACTGAAAATGCAGATTTGAAATTAAATAAAATTAAAATTCAGTTTCTCAGCCTCACTAGCAACATTTGAAATGCTCAACAGCTACATGTGGCTAGTGGCTACCATACTGAACAACACAGATAGAAAACATTTTCATCATCTCAGAAAGTTTGATTTGACAGTGCTGCAGTTGAAGAGACAGTTGTCGGTATCTATTAACTTTTAAAATGTGAATATTTGTTGAATGAACAACAATCTCTTCTGAAATACACAAGTACACATAAATATATGTACAAGATGGCAGCATTGTTAGCAGTACTCACAAAACTGGGAATAAGTGCCAATCAACTGAGGGATAATTTAATAAATGATAATACATTCATATTACATCATATCATGCAACTATTTGAAAGATTAAGGAGCTTCTGGACAGCTAAATTTATGAAGATGCCTGGAAGGTGGTACACTTGGCAAGAGCATGGAAGCTCTGCATTTCTTCTGCCCTATACAACTCTTCCATCATGGTGTTCACTGAGGATAGAATTTTAAAGTACGTGCAAAGCTATAGTTTCATATAAGCAAAAATTAAATAGCAAGACTGAGTGGGGAGGCCGGGCATGGTGACTCATGCTTGTAATCCCAGCACTTTGGGAGGCTGAGAAGGGTGGATCACCTGATGTCAAGAGCTCGAGACCAGCCTGGCCAACATAGTGAAACTCTGTCTCTACTGATAATACAAAAATTAGGCAGGTGCCTATAATCCCAGCTACTTGGGAGGCTGAGATAGGAAGAATTGCTAGAGCCCTCAAAGCAGAGGTTTCAGTGAGCTGAGATCAGGCCCCTGCACTCCAGCCTGGGCAACAGACCAAGACTTTGTTTCAAAAAAAAAAGATTAAGTGGGGAAAAAAAGAGTGACATTGATGTATGTATTCTCTCAAGGTAGGCTGCTTGCCATGGATTGTGGAGCAACTCAGGCAAGTTATGGATCACACGCATAGTGTAATCTCATTTTGATTTTAAATATATTCTATACAATTTATATAAATATGTGTATATAGATTTGCATATGTTTAGGACCAGGACTAGAGGTTCCTGGGGCACAAAGAGTAAAGCACTCCCTCTTAGTGCCTCCTTAAATTTTACACCCTGGAGTCCTCATTCACGGTACCCTAGTCCTGGCCCTGATATGTTTGCATGCACATATAAAAATGTTTGAAAAAAATTCCATCACACAAAAGCAAAGGAGTATTTGCATTTTGGCCCTATTGTTCTCTAGGTTTTTTATTTTATTTTTTTATTTTTGAGACGGAGTCTAGCTCTGTCGCCCAGGCTGGAGTGCAGTAGCCCGATCTCAGCTCACTGCAACTTCCACCTCCCGGGTTCAAGTGATTCTCCTGCCTCAGCCTCCTGAGTAGCTGAAATTACAGGTGTGTGTGACCATGCCCGGCTAACTTTTGTATTTTTAATGATACTCGGTTTCACCATGTTGGCCAGGCTGGTCTTGAACTCCTCAGGTGATCCACCCGCCTCAGTTTCCCAAAGTGCTGAGATTAGTGGTGTGAGGGCTGTATGGAAAGGACCAATGGAGACTGGGATCCCTTCTAGTAAGCAAAACGTTAATATGTGAACTCCCTTCAGTATGTTCACTTCCACATCATTTCTAAGGATCTTCATTTATCTTACTCTTCTCTAACTCTTTGAAAGAGGAAATACTGCCAGCACTCTTATCATATAAATAGTCGTACTTGTTCCTATTTGTATTTTTTTCATGTTATAGTCTCAGGGCTTATTAGTAATAGCTCTTTCGGATCACAGTTTCTGTATAATTAAATGCAATAAGCTGAGCAAATGTTAATGAGTCTTCAAAAACACAGAAAGTGCTCATTTGTTTGGCAAATATTTACAGTAGCTCAAGTCATGGGTCTATGTACCAACACAGCTGCTAATTCTGAAATTTTCAACATGAATATGAGTGACTTTAATCTTTTTCATTCAAACTCTCTTTGTATTTCCTTCTAAGAATGCTCATACCTTTTGCTGTGTTTTCTTTTTTCGTTGTTTTTAAGCTTTACATGGTTATTTCAAAGAGACTTAATACCTTATTTTTTCAGGAGACCCTGTTTGCTGTATCCTGTTACCATTAGTAATTAAAGCCAACAATTAGCTCAGCTTTATTTTCATTATATATCCTCTCTATCAAAGGAGTCTGTATCTTAAGATAAAGAGTAGGAAGTGTGCCCAGTGTTTCAGTTCTTTTACTATTTATGTATTATCTCCATATGATGTAAAATATTTCCATTGTGTTTTCTTGTTTTTCAGAGATAGGGCTGATCATTTCCTTTTCTCTTAAAAGCTTTCAAAGCTGCCCATAAAAACCCAACCCATAATTCCACTATTCAGATTCATGATTATAAATTAATGAAAGACTGAAATAAATAAAAAACATATTTCAAAATGTAGATGATCTAGTTTTTATTTTTCCCAAGGGTAATGTTTAAAGGCAAATGTAATATCTCCAAAAATTCTCTGTGGTGACTCCAGCGTGTCACATTGTCAGTTTACAGAAGAGTGAAATCTTTATCTAAGCCAGCCAGCTGTTTGGTCTCCATGATGCTAAACAATGGGTTTGGGGTTTGGTCATTTTTCCTAATGACTTAATCAACTTTGGTAACATGAAAATACTGATAGTTGCTTAGAAATTAGAGGTAAGATGATGCCAATCCATAATTTTAACCAAATGTTCATTTCAGTCACGTGTTTGTTATTCCTTTGAAGAATAAACAAGCTAAATTAATATTTTTAAAATAAAAAACAATTTTTATTACAACTATCAAAGAAAGTAAAAATTAAGCTGCATTACATGATGTTGGCTTATAGATTAGCTATACTCCATAGATGATATATTTAATTCATGACAGCTTTGTCAATCCCTGCACTAAGGAAAGAGTTTGCAAAACATACACTACTGGATAAAGACAAGCAGGGAAATACAAAGACAGAGTGGAAAATGCATGTTAAAAATTAAATAAATATCTGTCCCTTGAAAACAGTTGTTTAGAATTTCATGCAATTAAAGCCACCTAAATAATATAATTTCTAGTGCCCACAGTTTATAAATCAACTTTTTTTAAAAGCAAATTATCTCACCAATCCAGTAACACTTCTTTACTCTTGTTTGTCCCACATGACTTTCAGTCACATAAATTCAACTCTAAAACAATTAGGAGTAATTTAGATATAGACTACTGTGAAGTCAAGATGGACTGGCATGTAACCGGCAGTGTTCACAAAATAAATCAATCTTCCCAAGTTTACAGAGAAACATATACAAGTAAATCTCAGCTGAAGAAAATCAAATACATAAATGTTCAATTTACAAAACAGGTAACTCCTGCTTTATTTTCTTTGTAGAAGGATCTATTGCCACTCTTTCTAACACAGCTAAAACAGATAATCAGTTATTAAATTTACAATCAAATTTCCCAAGTTCTAGTGAATATTGTATCTGAAGAACATCTATTCTTAATGGTTGACTGCGTTTTCTGTTTTAAAAAGGATCTTCTTTTATCTTATTCTCCCAAAAAAGCCACACTCCTGTCTAAATTTCTAAGTAAATGTGAAAAGTATCTTTACAAATGTGGCATTAAAATATGCACTGATTCTTCAAACTTAAAGTATCAAAGAAAATGTTCTTTCCACCGAACAGCAAGCCCGAAGAACATTGGTTGTCAATCTTTAGAATGCATGGAACTTTTACAGGACCCCAGAGGGATTTTCCTGAAGAGGCTGCTCCTCTCTTACAATTTAAAGAAATATTTTAATATTAAATAAACTGGCTCATATTTTAGGTGCATATCTGTTCATAGGTTTGTCTATATTTTTTGGTTGAAGGAAGGGTGAAGTCACTTTTAAGGAAAAGGAATAAGCTATTTCTAAATTAAATTCATTCTATTTCATTCCCGTGGTTCTTTTAATTGGATTAAATTGCATGCAAAATGGCATTGATTCGGTTGCTTTCTTTTTTTTTTTTTGTACTTTTCACTGACTCGAAGCTCATGGTTTCACTATGGGCCTTAAGAAATTTAAATCTTTTAAGATCCTTAAGCACATCACTGCTCATTTCCATTATTATAACCCCATGGAAGCATTTATCAATAATCTTTATTAAATATTTTAGATGCTTCCTTCTGGACCTCAGTTCTCTTATCTATAAATTTAAAATTAGAAGGTTGAAAGAAATAATCTCTACAGGACTAAATTTCTATAATCCTACATAAATTTTGAAATGATCTAATAAAAATATATTCTGCTTCTCATGCTTTTTAATGTGCATAGTTTTTTTTTTTGTTTTGTTTGTTTTTTTTTTTTTTGGGTTGGGGGGTGAGATCTTACTCTGTTACCCAGGCTGAAATGCAATGGCACGATTGTATCTCATTGCATCCTCAACTTCCCGGGCTCAGGTGATCCTCCCACCACAGCCTCCAGAGTAGTTGGGACTACAAGTGCATACCACTATAGCCGGCTAAGTTTTGAATTCTTTTGTAGAGATGGGGTCCAGGCTAGTCTTGAATTCCTGGGCTCAAGAGATCCTCCTGCCTCAGCCTTCCAAAGTGCTAGGATTATCATGCCCACCCCTGATAAGCATAAATTTCTTTGTTTTACAATTTCTACCTAATTACCACATTTTTCTGCTACTATTATAAATTAGTTGCTTATTGTTACCACTATTTGAGTTAGGTGTATTAATGAGGTAATCTTATTTGGGAAGGACTGTAACAATTTCACATTAGTTTAAGCAAAAACAAAAATTAAGGCCCACATATCTGGACATTCAAGGCATTACTAGCTCTGGCAGGGCAGGATCCAAGCATTCAGTCATCTCAAGTGTTTGGCTCTTTTGACCTTTAATCTCTTCTTCCTTTGTGTTGGATTCATTTCGTGGTGTATTTCCTATGAGTCACAGTTAACACGGCTACCGTCAGCTTCATTCATCTTTAGATCCTATGAATTCAGCAATCTGATTGTTGAAAAAGTGCATGTCTTTCCTGACAGTTCCAGAAAGTCTGGGGTGGATTCTAACTTGCCTGACTCAGGTCATGTAGCCGAATCTGAATCAATCCCAGGGGCCAAGAAATATTGTGTTCTCATTGGCCAGGCCTGGGTCTCATACCCTGACTGGAACCACATGCACTCAAGAGTGGAGGGGTGTTCTTCGAACTGAATAAGTGTGTTATGGTTAAAGAAGGGATTCTAAGCAGACAAAATGCCAGCTGGCCACTGTGCTAACTCCTGAGAGCATCCTGTCAACCTGAGTTCCTCAACAACATATTTTAGTATTCAGTCTATTCGTGCAGCTATTGTTCAGGCAGTGGAGTCCAACATGTTTATTCTATGGCACTGACTTGATATTTTCCATAGTATAGTATTTTACATGCAGTGAAGAAACATTTTTAAAAACAAGTATATAATACATTCTGTGACACAAACTCCTTTTATTAAAATTTCACACATTGTTTTCAACTGTTCTACTTCTATATTACATACTTTATACCTTAACATGACAACAAATCGGACTGGGCACAGTGGCTCATGCCTGTAATCCCAGCACTTTGGGAGGCCGAGGCCAGAGGATGGCTTGAGCCCAGGCGTTCAAGACCAGCCTGGGCAACATGGCAAGACCCCATCTGTACAGTATGAAAAATCAGCTGGGTGTGGTGGCACATGCCTGTAGTCTTAGCTACTTGAGAGGCTGAAGTGGGAGGATCGCTTGAGCCTGGGAGGTTAAGACTACAGTGAGCTGTGATCACAACATTGCACTCCAGCCTGGGCAACACAGCAAGACTCTGCCTAAAACAAACAAAAAACAGATTAGTAAACATTATTCATTTGTTCATTTTCAAAAGTTCTAACATTTGAGGCCCAGGAAATTTTCTACTCATCCTAGAATTGTTTTATTACTAATTCTTCATAGGTTAAATAAAACAGTGTTCATTATATTTGCTATTATATTATCTTCAAGGATCTCCTTTATGGAATTCACTTATAGTATCTACCTACTTCTAATAAAATCTTCATATTATCATCAACTAAAGAGCCTTGTATAAGGTCCAAGATAGAAATATATTAGCACCTAGATTCTAAGATGTTTACAATGTTTTAAAAAATTAATTTTGGGCTACTAGACCTTTTAAATAAGTTTCTTTAAATAATACTCAAAATTGTCAATAACAAAACAAATTTAGCATGCTGATTCAGAGCCATAATTACACTTTCCTCAGCATTTTAATTGCATATAATTGAGCTACTTCATAACTTATGAAGAATATTTTTACCAGTAAGTTAACAAGTTCTTTAAAGAACTCTTCATACGTGAGCCTCTTCAGACAAGATCTACTGCATTTGAGGTAAACAGTATTATTTCAGATGCAAATGAGAACAGATTGGATTCTAATGTGACTCACAGAGCCAGGTATTCTGAGACTCCAAATATTTATATGTTGTAATTAAGCATCATTTGACAGCTTTAGGCCATTAGGGGACCAACTTACCAGGTTAGTCATCATAAATAACAAGTCACATAATCTTTTTCCTTTCTCTTTTTTTTTTAAGGAACATATCACTTATTTATCTTCATAGTTAATCAGGTTCTGAGTGGGTGACTTTTTGCTTTTTAGGGTAAATAATATAAATGCATGCAATAAATCAATGGCTTAATTTGAAAAAGTTGTAGAGCTGGATAAATGCTAGCCACCTTCTATTCACACATTGTAACACTTCTAAGGAAGCAAAGGTAACATACATCACTTGATTTTAAATACTTTATATATGGCCTGGCACAGTGATCATGCCTATAATCCCAGCACTTTGGGAGGTGGAGCCAAGTGGATCATTTGAGGAGTTCAAGACCAGCCTGAGCAACATGGTGCAACCCCATCTCTACTAAATACATAAAAATTATCCAGGTGTGGTGGCTCACACCTGTAATCCCAGCCACTGGGGAGGTTGAGGCATTAGAATCACTTGAACCTAGGAGGCGGAGGTTGCAGTGAGCTGAGATCATGCCACTGCATTCCAGCCTGAGTAACCGAGCAAGACTCTCTCAGAAAAATAATAAAATAAATAAATAATTGAATACTGTATGTATGCATGTATACATATCAAATATATATGCATGTGTACATACAAGCAAATATATATGCATGTATACACATATATATACACATGCATATATATTTAATTATAAAAATGTGGGATGATCTGAACTACTGAATATGGAGAAGGCTCTTGTGCCCTTCTAATGAGAGAAATTTGAGTAGAAGAGTTCAGCCCTTTTGCATGAAGAAAATTCTAATTGGACTAACCACAAGCTGTCTCTAACTCTGACCCCTTATCCAGGAGGAATAAGAACAGATTGTTGCTGAGAGAGAGAGATGAATCATTGGAATGGTCCTTGAGGAGTTCAAGAACAGCCTGGGCAACATGGTGAAACCCCATCTCTACTAAATTCGTAAAAATATCCAGGCATGGTGGTGTACGCCTATAATCCCAGCCACTGGGGATGTTGAGGCAGGAGAATCACTTGAACCCAGGAGGCGGAGTCCAGCAAAACCAAAGGCTGTGGGCAGCCAGGTATGTTTTAATTTTCCAGTTTCTCCTGGGTTCTCCTCTTAAGGGGGATTTCCCTAGAAGCTGCATATTCTGGGTATGTGACCATGGTCAAGGGGACTGCTCCCTATACCAGGGAGTAACAAAGGGCAAATATCCTCCATTTTACAGACTGGGTAGGCAGGATCTGACTATAGTGGGAACTACCCAGAGTGTGGCCTGGGACTCCATCCATGATGGAAGCATGAAACAGCAAATACAGTGCTTGAGAGCCCAGACTCTGGGTCAGACAAACCTATGATCCCAGTGTGGCTTTACCACTCACCAGTTGAGTG
Organism: Sapajus apella; assembly: GCF_009761245.1. Classification (NCBI taxonomy): domain Eukaryota; kingdom Metazoa; phylum Chordata; class Mammalia; order Primates; family Cebidae; genus Sapajus; species Sapajus apella. The sequence continues at coordinate 3,334,733 of NW_022436942.1, read as the reverse complement.
ACTAGGGAAAGGTGTCTCACATTTCCACATCCCACTTTCTCATCTATAAATTGAAGATTGTAAAATAGATGGTGTCAATCTTGCAGGAATGTTGTGAGTTCCTAGCACATAATTAAGTATCCAATAGAGTAAGGAGAAAACAGTAGCCCAGAGGACTGACTGAGAGTGGTGTTTGAAAAGCTGATACAGGGAAGGAAGGAACAGAATAAAGAAATCACTTGATTTCTTTAAAGTGTCCCTTTACCGAAAAGGCCACATTGTCACCGCAGCGGGGAGATGGGCATCTGTCCGTGTCCGCCCTGGATGGCCCCGTTAGTCATGCTCCATTTTGACAAAGCTAGCTATCTTTCTCAAAATGGAGCATGGAGCTGCAGTACAAGACACCACCAAACAGACGTCAAGATTCCTCCAGCAGAGTTTAAGCATACATTAAAAAAAAATAATAAAGTAAACCCTCTGGTTTGAAAATAATTTCCCAAAATTGTCTGGTCTTTCTTTCACTAGGCAGACTTCAATTTAAACATCTCAAAAGACATAACATGACCTTAATTTCAAGTATCTGTAGAGAAATAATTTTCACAACCTCCCTTGACAAACTATTTCAACAGGTCACCTTCAGAAATACATATATTTTTAAATCTGAGTGGTCTGGCCAGGTGTGGTGGCTCATGCCTGTAATCCCAGCACTTGGAGGGACTAAGGTGGAAAAACCGCTTGAGCCCAGGAGTTCGAGAGCATCCTGGGCAACACAGCAAGATCTTCTCTCTATCAAAACAAAACAGCTAGGCAGGTGTAGTGGCTCGCACCTGTGGTCCCAGCTACTCAGGAGACTGAGGTGGGAGGATTGCTTGAGCCCAGGAGTTTGAAGCGGCAGGAAGCTGAGACTGAATCACTGCATTCTAGCCTGGGCAACAAAATGAGACCTTATTTCAAGAAAAAAAAAAAAAAGCTGAGTGGTCATTACTAATGTGTAATAACATTGTGTTTCTAATGGTCAGTCATTATGCTTTCTGAAGGGATTATTTCCTTGACCAACTTTTGGGTTAGTACATTGATTTTTTGATGAAGGAAATATATGATATTATGAGAAGTTAGAGTTCCATATAAAACATCATATTTAGAATATTCAGATTTGAGCCCTCAGAAACAATTTAAGTTCCAAGCTTATCACTGCAGTTCAGATGGATTCTCATAAAGGGTACTAGTGAAGGTGGTTTTCTATTGTTCCCTCCACAGCATCTCTTGGATTAATTGTCCTTGATCCAGTTGTCCATTAGAATCACCCAGGGAACACTAAAAAAATGCTGATGCTAGGGCCCCACCCCCAAAGATTCCGAGTTAATTGGCCTGGGACGAGGCTTATCATTGGTTTATTATTTAAAGTTCCCAGGTGACTGTAGCAGATTTGAGAGCCAGTGCTCTCTGTGGAATTATAAATGCAAAGACGTGAAATTCTTTTCTCTTTCCTTTATCCTTTAGTTTCACAATGTAGTCATTTAAGACAGATTATGATATGAACATAATCTCTTTAGTTAAAAATACTTAAATGATTGCATAATGATTCTGTCTTTTCATTTGAGTGATTTGGAGAGCAATGATATAGTAACTCCTACATCTACTATGAAATGCTCTCATAAATTGCACTTGAAAATTATTGAAACTATATTCACCAGCTAATGAATCTTTTTTTTTTTGCTATGAACCAAGAAGACAAGAATTTCTATTAAAGTAATTTTTCACCTTTTCTTGAGAGATGCCTTTTCTGTTTCTAATAAAGCCACCAGCTTCTCAAGAATTCATACCTAATCTTGCACCACAGTGCCTTATAATAGGCAAAAAGTGAGCTGCTTTTTAATTGTTTTTAACTTTTTAATTTTTATTGATTTTATTGATTTTTTTTTTTTTTTTTTTTTTTGAGATGGGGTCTGGTTCTGTCACCCAGGCTGGAGTAGAGTGGTGTGATCACTGCTCACTGCAACTTCCTCCTCCTGGGCTCAAGGGATCCTCCCACCTCAGCCTCCCAAGTAGCTGTGACTGCAGGCACATGCCACCATGCCTGGCTAATTTTTGTATTTTTTGTAAAGACAGGGTTTTGCCATGATACCCAGGCTGGTTTCAAACTCCTGAGCTCAACTGATCCTCATGCCTCAGCCACCCAAAGTGCTGGGATTACAGGCATATTTTATTTTCAATGTATGAATAAAACTACCCCATTAGTGGTGGTGAGGGTGGAAGAAGGGGTTATTGATATTCCCTCTCTGATTCATAGTGGCTTTCATCTGCTTCTAGAGGCTGCCCAATTCACAAATTATTCTTTCCTCAATTAAACTGTGTTCAATTTACTTTGCCTAAGGTTTTAATTTTAACAAAATGAATGGTTTAATAAAGGCTTGTGCAAAGACTTAACAATATAAATGGTTTGAAAGGCTTGTGCAAAGTTTTTTGGATTTTTTTTTTTTTTTTTTTTTTTTTTGAGACAAAGTTTCACTCTGCTGCCCAGGCTGAGTGCAGTGGTACAATCATAGCTCACTGCAGCCTCAAACTGGGTTCAAGCAATCCTCCCCACTTAGCCTCCCAAATAGCTGGGACTACAGATTCATGCCACCATGCCCTGCTAATTTTTTAATTTTTTTTGTAGAGACGAGGTCTTAATATGTTTCCTAGACTGTGTGTAAAGTGTTACAGTCCATCTTAAAAGGATCCTCCCCTGTTAACAGCATAAATATTGTTTTGGAATTTTCTCTTACTTTTTTTTTTTTGTCTTTGATTATTTTAAAATTTTGGGGGATATGCAATGCAATTGCATAGTTCAGCTTTCTAAAGATAAACAAATAATGAGAAGCATCTCTGACATCCCTGGCCCCAGCCATCCAGCTTCCTGTCCCAGAGGCAACCAGTGTCACCAGCTCCTCCATGCTGAGGTTCCTTATGGAGATTTTTTAAATGACAATAAAAACATATGAGGTGCATAATCAAATTCTTTATCTTTTATTTTCCTTTTCATAAAAATACAGAATGTAAGCATACTAGTTTCTGCCCTTTCTAGGATGAGTTTGAACTTCACTCTCAGAGGCATAATTGTCATCAAGCAGGTCAAAACTTGTCAGATACTCTGCATTTCCCTGACTAAGGCTCCAGCAGGTGGCCAGATTATGTCCCAATTACTACGATATCTTGAATATGTGCCCATTTTGTAACATATATCAAGAATACATTGTGTGTTTCCCCTCTTAGGTCAACTAAACATCATTTCTCTCTCTTTATTTGTAAGCAGGTTAGTATATATTTTGTGGATTTTCTTAAAAGTATATTTTCTTGACATATGGCACTGTTTTATCTTTCTATCAAATGTTTAATCATTTTTTATTTATTTGTTATGTAAGGCAAACTATTCCATGATAGTATGTTCACTAAATCTTGGTATTTCCCCTTAGATTATTCAGATATATTCATGTTGCAATGTGTATTCATTTTATTTGCAATCACATGCTTTGTGTTAGCATTGATATTTGAATTTCCAAGTAATATTTTCAGTATCTTCTGATTATTCTCTCATGTGAATCCCTGACAAGCTCCTTCAGTCTTATTTTTCATTCTGTGCCCTATCTGTTCTCTCCCAAAGAAATCATCCTCATGGCTTAATCGAGGAGCTTCTTTTGCTTTATCTACATATTTAGTGGTGAGCCTCCTCAAACAGCCCAACTAACATCTGGGAAAACACATTTCTTCTTCCTCATTTTTGCAATATACATGTGACCCCCGCCAAGAGCCAGGATATTAAGTCATGGTTCAGGTATCTAAGCCCATTTCATCAACACTAACTGCATTGTTCATAGTTCTCTTCCCAGAAGTTTCTCTAGCTTTCAAATATCCTACTCCAGTGAAAAAGAAACAATGGGAACAGCCTATATGCCACTAGTTTCCTGCCTAGAAATGCACAGTCCCTAACGATGTTTCCCCAATCTTTTGTGTGCCTTATTTCTGTTCAAGAATGCTCAATTTGCTAATTTTCCAGCTTTGTTAATCAATTCATTAATTTATCCAGCAAACATTTCTTGAGTACCCAGGACCAGGGTGGTTAAAAATTAATTTATTAAAATTTACACTAATTTGTTACTGTATGGCTACCCTGGCTATAATCTAAATTGATAAGCACCACCTAAAGGTATGTTATCAAAAGATATTGAAGCAGTGAGGAAGAAGCACACAACTCTTCTGGGTAGCACATCAGTGGAAGCAAATAAGAAGGCTTACAGAAGAGAAAATGTGGGGCCGGTCACTGTGGCTCGTGTCTATAATCTCAGCTCTTTGGGAGGCCGAGGCGGGCCAATCACTTGAGGCCAGAAGTTCGAGACCAGCCTGGCCAATATGGTGAAACCCCGTCTCTACTAAAAATACAAAAATTAGTCAGGCATGGTGACACATGCTTGTAATTCCAGCTACTTGGGAGGCTGAGACAGGGGAATCACTTGAACCCGGGAGGTGGATGTTGCAGTGAGCTGAGATCACACCACTGCACTCTAGCCTGGAGACAGAGTGAGATCCTGTCTCAAAAAAAAAAAAAAAAAAAAAAAAAAAAGAAGAGAAAATGTAGGGTGGGGGCGGTTTAGAAATAAGCAAAAGCCTATCAGGTAGTCAGGGGTGGAAAGTGCATGCAGACAAACAGGATTTTGTGCAAAAGCATGGAAGTGTGAACACATATGTAAAGTCTGGACTAAGCCAGGCATGGTGGCTCATGTCTGTAATCCCCGTGCTTTGGAGGCCAAGGTGAGAGGATCACTTGAGCCCAGGAGTTCAAGGCTGTAGTGAGCTAGGATTGCACTACAGCACTCCAGCTTGGGTGACAGAACAAGACCCTGCCTGTAAAAAGTAAAAGAAAATAAAGTCTAAACTAAGGCAGGTTTAGTACCAATCAAGAGGTGGAAAAGAGTTGCAAGACAGTTTGGAGATAGAATTTTAGGATTGGTTGGGCATGCTGGCTCACACCTGTAATACCAACACTTTGAGAGGCCAAGGCAGGTGGATCACTTGAGGTTGGGAGTTTGAGAACAGACCGGCCAACATGGTGAATCCCTGTCTCTACCAAAAATATAAAAATTAGCCAGGCATGGGTACATCTGCCTGTAAACCCAGCTACTCAGAAGGCTGAGGCAGGAGAATTGCTTGAACCCAGAAGGCAGAGGTAGCAGTGAGCTGAGATTTCACCACTGCACTCTAGCCTGGGGGACAGAGCGAGACCCTGTCTTAAATATATATATATATACACACACACACACACACACACACACACACACATATATATATATGTATGTATTTGATTTGTTGACCATTAGGATATAGAAATGAGAGAATGGTAAGATTTAAGCATAACTCTGAATTTGGGGTTATGAGTAGAATGATGGATGGTAAAGCTTGAGATAAAGAATTCAGGAGCTGCAACAGGCTTGGGTGTTGGATTGATGATAATGAAATCAATCTTGCATATGTAAATGCTGAAGTAGCTGTAGGCTATTTAAGCAGAGGTGCCCTCTGAGAAGTATTGGTCTGAGCCCCAGGGAGAGGGCCAAATAAAACATAAGTTTGGACAGTTGTTAAGGTCATGGGAGTGAAGTTTTCTGTGGATTGAGAGATTCGTGAGAGGTAAGTAAATGAAACGTCTTAAACATTCTTCCAAATAAGAGGTAGAACTGAAAACAATTTTTTTAATCCATTGATCTGTCTTAACGGGCTAGTAATGGGAAAATATCTGGTAACAGAAACAGAAAACATTAGTAATAGAAATGGAATAACTAGAAATGGACATTATTCCATTTCTAGTAATAGAAATGGAATAATAAAACCTAACAGAAAATAGTAATACAAAAAAGTATATATTACAATGTGATCTAAGGTTGTCCCTTGGGTCAAGAACACCAGTTCCAGCACACTTGATGCTCATGACCCCAGTTCTGAATTTTTCTTTTCAACCTTTTTTGGCAATATCCCACCAACCAAATCCTCCCTGGAAATTAGAAGAAGGCTAAAATCAATGTGACACTTCAGACACCTCCAGTTGAATTGTCCGAATCGTTGGACCCATTCACTAATTTAACACATGGTCTGCAAATTTCATGTACTGCCATGGTGGTGAACTAGCAACTGGCTACTGTGGATGGATATTTACATTAGAGATTTATAAATGCCGAAGAAATAATGGCCACAGTGAGACATATGATTCCTTATTACTACTAAGAAACTATTCAATTTACCTTACAAGTTGATTGCAAAAGTGACTGGTTATTCAATGACTGGAGTTTCTCATTAAGTCCAATGTAAACTAAGAGGTTTTAATACGTCCTCATTCTGTCACTCTATAAGTTGGAAGTAGTATCACTCTCTTTTTAAATTTTGTAACACAACCATAAAGTGGCCTAATTCAAGAAAGCTTTTAAAAAAAATTTTATAGAGTGTTTAAAATTCCAACATGAAACCAAAACCTATATATGCAAGAAGGAATTCAGGCAAAGTGGAATTGTAAAATATTTTGTTGAAAGTAAATAGGTCTCTGTTTCATGAGGAAGCACCCTCAGGGGAGGAGCTGCTCTGTATGAAGTTTTCTTTGGTTCAATTTGGGCTCTCCAGGAAAATTGTCAGGGGTGTGAGAGAAAGCTGAGTTTTCAGAGTTCTTCCACTTCGCTGTCATTTTCAAGAGCAAATTAAACCTGTTGAATAGTTTTGTTATACCATTTCTACCGTCACATTCATTTATAGAATAGAAAGACAAGACATTCTAATACAAACTATCTGAAGGCAGTGAGCTTGTTTAATTTAAAATTATAGGCCAGGCGTGGTGGCTCACACCTGTAATCCCAATACTGTGGATCACCGGAGGTCAGGAGTTCAAGACCAGCCTGACCAACCGGGAGAAACCCCGTGTCTACTAAAAAATATAAAATTAGCTGGGTGTTGTGGTACATGCCTGGAATCCTAGCTACTTGAGAGGCTGAGGCAGGAGAATCACATGAATTTGGGAGACAGTGGTTGCCGTGAGCCGAAATTGCAACACTGTACTCCAGCCTGGGCAACAAGAGTGAAACTTCATCTCAAAAAAAAAAAAAAAATCACCAGGACCTAGGTCAGCACCTGACTATTATAGCTGGTCAATATTTGCTAAGTAAAATGAATGCATTTTGTTACCCCTATGCCCAACTCCACTTAACTGTCATAGACTTTAACTGTCACAAGAAGAAGCACTTTCGTGACTCCCTTGCAAGACTGCACTGGAATCCCAGGGCAACTGACTGGAAGACTTCAAATCAATGCAACAGTTATTGTTAGATGAGCAATTATTATTCTAGTCTGTCAAGATGCTACTGTGATACCTTTAGAAGCTTTGGAATTTTGAGGAAAAATCCAAAAAATTTGTACATCTAACAAATGTATATGTTGTAAAAATCTTCATTTGAAACACCAGTGGCAATTAGTAAAGGAGCCATAACTAGCAAGTTCTGCTTAATATACTGGCAAGATATATATTTTTTAAAGCAGCTGATCAATTTCTGGCAAGAGAGAGAGCTGACCTAGTTTCTTTTGCCTCGTAGGACTTCAGTCAATTCTTAGCATCTTTATTCCCTTTTGGTTTACAATCCAGGACAGCGTTGATGCTTGCATTACAAACCAAACTCCCCTCCTTACTTTCTTTATGTTACTCTATTTATCTCCTCTAGAGATCATTTATTTATCACTTAACATATGTTAGGTCTTGGAAATACAAAGGTGAATAATATTAAGATTCTCTATTCAAATAACTTACAAACCAATGGAGCAAACCAGCAGTTACAATAATTGCAAAATGTGCTGTTGTTATATACAGGAAAGGCAGGTAACCCTGACTTCTCAAAAGAGGTCATACCTGGACTGAGTTTCAACTGACAGGTAGAAGCAAATCAAGAAAGTAGCATATGCAAAAGCATGAGATCAAGGGAAACCACAGCACATTCGGGAAACTGTATGTGGTTCTTTTTGCAAAATGAAATGAGCAGGCTAGACAAGGTGGGCAGGACCAGGTGAGAGCGTGACAGCTCTGTGGCATCGTTAGGAGTTTGACATTAACTTGAACCATCTGCATTTCTATAAAAGAAAAAGTTCTCTGGTAACACAATTGAAAACATAGCAAAGGCAAGCAGGTAGAAAGGTTAGAGGAAGATGTAGTACTTTAGAAAAAAAAAAAACAATACATAAACTATGCTATTGACAGAAGGGAAGTTTGGTTAAAGCATCTAATCCTGTTAGGGGGAGATTACCTCAATCCTCCAGGAAAAAAATGATGTTGTGAACCAAAGAGATGGATTTAAGAGAATTAATCTCTCTTCATTTCTATTCAATATGCCAATTGTTCAGAATTTTTCCTTAGAATATAAGATATGTGAATAAAACCTGTTAGCTTTCTGGTTCCATGGACTGGGAAAATATTGTCTAATGTTACTTTCATTTGTGTTTATCTTAAATTAAGATCTCTATGTTATGTGCATTTTAAAACATATCTTTTATCAGCTGCTACCTAGAAGTACATACTTTAAAATAACGTAATGATCAGTCTGATCCCTGGTGGGTCAACTTCTTAAATGGATGAGAAGTTGATAGAGGAAAGGCTTTGAAGAATGATCCTGTTAAAATGTAAGTTCAATCATCTCACTCTTCCTCAAAATCCTTCTGTTTTTCCTATCATGCTCTGAATAAAAGTCAGTCTTTACAATGACCCACAAGGTCAAGAGCAGAATCCCAACTGACCACCTCAATTCTTCAATTCCTTCTACTCTTTCCTGGTCGCTTATTTTGGGGCAGCCACACTGGTCTCCTTCTGAACCTCAGAGACTCCAGGGAAGCTCGCTTGGACTTTGAGCAGTTGCTCTTCTTGTTTTCCCCAGTTATCTTCCTGGCTTTCTCCCTCACTTCCCTCAATTCAGGTCTTTTCCTTCCCTTATCACTTTACTAAAAAATAAAATACTGCTCCCACTCTCAGTACTGCCTTCCCCACTTATATTTTTCTACAACACTCACCACAATCTAACAAACTTTCTATTTTGCTTCTCTTGTTTATTTTCTATCCACAACTAGAAAGTAAGTCCCACAAAGGCAGACAATTTTGATGTTTTGCTGTATCTCTCGTACCTAGAACAGTATCAGGCACATGGTAGAAACTCAGTGACTATTTGCCCAATGAATAAATTGCTATTTCAGTGTGACCATCAGTCATGCAAACATGGTGTTCCAAGACCTCACTGATTGACCAGCAAAATCATTACCATGGAAAGAACCCTGCAGTTAGTTATTGTTTTTTCCACCAGGAAGCCTCTGGCAAAGTCAGATATAGTCTGAACTGTTTCCGTCAGCACAGACTTTTGTATAAAGCACGATAATTAGGGCATGATTTCTAAGAATAATTAATTTATAGCCAATCTTCACCTGATCCTTAATGACTTTGAAGCTGCCGTATTAAACTATTTAGCATAACAGAGAATCTGTGCTTATTCAGAACTTCAACTTTCAATTATATCTGGTATCAACAAAATGCTCTTTGTTCATTACCATAGAAAAAGATTTTTGCTGAGTGATTCCATTGCCTTTAGCTTTGTGGTTAAGCATCTTTGAGGCTTCACTTGAAGGTGACCATGTCAGCCAAAGCAATCACCACAATTAACAAAACCAAATTACTGAGTAATGTTTCTAAACACTGTTTTCAAGGTCTTAAGTTTTGGAAGGCTTATATTGCTATTTGATTTTCTTACACATAAATGATTGCTCATTGTTTTAAGAAATCAATTATTACAGACATAGATTGAGTTTAAAAGAGCAAGTTTACCTTCACCTTCCTCACCAATTCCACCTTCTTCCCCACAGTAACAAAAGTTAGCAGTTTGGCATGTATTTTTTATACCTCATTCTATCCATTTACACAAAAATGCCCATGTAGAGTTTTAGTATTGGAAGATTAAAACTGTACATGTATATTTGGTAAAGTATTCTCTTGACCTAACAATGTGCATTGAACATTTTTGCACATCAGTACATACTGAGTTCAGTAATCATATGTTCAGGTTTATCCTATTTTTCTGGATTAATTGTGCCATCTTTCACTATTAAAAGTAACTTCATTTGGACAATAAATTCTATGGTCCCCTAATAGAAAGTGATTTGATTAAGGAATTAATAGCAGTCTATAAAACCATAATTTGTGCAACCATTGCCTTGTAAATGAATATTCAGATATAGCCTTTTTTGGTATAATGATTAAGACTGCAAGGAACATTGATATGCATATATTTGTGCATGTGTATAATATAATTATAGGATAAATTCTGTAAGTCCAATTGTGAGGTTAAAGGATGTATACATTTAAATTTTTAATATACTGTCAAGTTGTTCTCTAAAAAGCAATATTGGGTTTTTTGTTTTTGTTTTTTGAGACGGAGTCTCACTCTTGTTTCCCAGGCTGGAGTGAAGTGGCACAATCTCGGCTCACTGCAACCTTGGCCTCCTGGATTCAAGCAATTCTCCTGCTTCAGCCTCCTGCATAGCTGGGATTATAGGCGCTCACCACCACTCCCGGCTCACTTTTGTATTTTTATTTTTTTAGTAGAGACAGGGTTTCACCATGTTGTCCAGGCTGATCTCAAACTCCCAACCTCAGGTGATCTGCCCGCCTCAGCCTCCCAAAGTGCTGGGATTACAGGCGTGAGCCACTGCGTTCAGCCCATATTGTTTTATACTTCCATCAGTAGTGCCTATGTTCCCATAACCTCACAAATAACTTGGGCACTGTACTTTTTTTTTTTTTTGCTAATTCAGTGGGAAACATATTATTTTATTTTTGCTTAAATTTTTATTTCACTGATTACAATTGAGATTGAGCATTTTTTCATGCAACAGTATATTTTGCCTATTTTACAATGAGGTTGTTTTTAGTATTATTTGTGTTTAATGTCATATGTGTACATTATAAATATTTTCTCCCAATATTTCACTCTATTTTCCCAATAATATGAAAAACAAATGTACCAATTGCACAGCTGCTACACCAACCAATTTTCATATTCTCAAAAAAATGGTTAAAATACATATAACCCAAAGCATAATGTTCAATTTTCTTATCTTCCAATGTGTGTGTGTGTGTGTGTGTGTATCTCCAAACCACATATAAGCATTATGATCAATGGACAGATATGGTCTGCCACTGAATATGTTGTGAGTCATTTTAGTTCTATGAAATATTTCCTCAAAATTTTTTTAAAAAATCAATATTTAAGTACAATTTTGAGTATGACAAACAAATATGGATGCCTGTGAATCACTCTGGCTTTTATGCATAAAATCTCATTTCTTTAGAGAAAGCAAAGCTTAATCAGATTGTTTTGTATTTTTCCCACTTTGACTACATTTCCTAATTTTGTCAGGGTTGAGTTAACCTTTACCTAGAGGTCACAGTGGATTGCATGTATGTCATCCCAGCATGGAACTGACACCTGCCATGTTAGTCATCTCATTTTTTCAATAATTCTTGAAGAAATTGAGATAATAAGCTTTTTCAACTGGAGAAAATGTTTAATGATTTCCAGAGGGACAGAGCATGAACAATAAAGATTTTTTTTCAATATTCTGTAGGCAGAGACCAAACACTCTCTCATATGGATACATGCTCATGCCAGTTGCCACTGTTGGTTGTCAAACAATTTTTCTTTTTTGGTTGTATGAAAAAGCTATCTAAAGAGATATTGTCTTTTCTCTGAATAAACCACACTATCTAATGATTAATTAAAATTAGAAATAAAAATAGGCATTAGCAGCAGGAACTCTGTTAAGAATATGGTCTTTGTCTTTTCGATGTAATAGGCTTTTTGTATTCTCAAAATCCTGTTGCAACTAATAACAGACACTATTTCAATATTTTCATTTCCATATTTTCAGTATGACCGGATTTATGTCTAACAAGTCCTCTTCATTTCCACACACCACCACTTTTAACCGGTAACACAAAGGCTAAAACTGGGCTGTTCAAATGATAACCATGGAAAAATAACTGGAAATAATTAATCTCTCCCTAGTAAGGGTCTGCTTAATAAGCTGTGGGAAATTAGCTTAATTGAACTTGCAGTCCTATATAATTTATCTTTGTATGTGTACAGATAAATTCTCAAACAAAACTTTAAAGGTATTAGATGAATATTCTTTTTACCCACACCCAGTCCACACCCCTGTCCACTTTGCATAAAGATTGCCTGCACTAATTTATGACATTCTTCAGACTGTCAAGACTCTCCACAGGAATTCACTAATGACAGTGTAGGACTAAGGAAAAAAAGTTGGTTTTTCAGCCATTTGACTCTGTGCAATTGTGATAATTCCCTCCGCTCAGATTCCAGTTGTAATTATTACATTAGATGAGATTGGAAAAGCAATATCTTGCTGTCTCATTCCTCTGAGTATTTCAAAGCATTGTCATCATAGCAGGAGCTGTGAATATTAATCATGGTTCGTCTTCAAAGGATTGGAGTAAAAATGCTTAAAAAGCAAAAAACCGTTTTTTAATCCCTTAAAGCAATAAAGCATTCATCACATCCAACCCCACCAGAACCCCAGTCTGATAGAACTCAGCTTGTTTTTGCCAGATTTTATCATTATTTCTAGAATGTGGTTCCTGAAAAAAAAAAAAAATCATTCACAGACTTTTAACCTAGATATTGATTTGAGAGTTTTTAATAGTCTGTAATTAAGATAAAAATTTGGCATCCTTGATTGGTTGTCTCCATCACCATTTATTAATAGCTGAATATTGGATTTGGATCCAGTAAATTGAATGTTTTTTTTTTTTTTTCTATATGCCATCTGCTGATGCTGAGAAAGAGAATGTTCTAATTCTGCCCTTTATTTATGACAATGTATAAGCCTATTAATCATTTAGGGAAATCTGCTCACCATCACTGCCCACAGTGAACTTGCAAGCTTTAGAACTGGAGAAAATAGATTAAATTAAATTTCAATTCTGCCGCTTATTAATTATGTGACCTAGGCAACTTGCCTCCATGCTCCAAGTCTCATAAAAATGGAGATAATGATATTTAGCTCATAAGTTACTATGAGAATAAAATGTTAAATGTTTGGCAGAGTGCCTGGCACTTTTTTAGCATTCTAAACAATGATGTTATTATTGTTATGCCTTTTCTTTGGTGGATTATTTTATATTAATGAAGGTAGTATTATCTCTCTCAAAACCATGGTAGAAATTTAACTCTCAAACCAATCTGCACCTATAAATTAGGAGAAAACTTAAAGTCCAATTGGCTAGGGCATCTTTTGTGATGAGTACTTTTATGCACATTACCAGCAAAAGCACATGTGGGTGTGTCCCTTCTGAAGAGCAGTTTGGCAAAATATGTCAAAAGTCTTAAATATGCAGAGTGTGGTGGCTCGTGCCTGTAATCCCAGCACTTTGGGATGCCAAGGTGGGCAGATCGCCTGAGGTCAGGAGTTTGAGACCAGCCTGACCAACATAGAGAAACCCCATCTCTACTAAAAATACAAAAAATTAGCCGGGTGTGGTGGCGCATCCCTGTAATACCAGCTACCTCAGAAAGCTGAGGCAGGAGAATTGCTTGAATCTGGGAGGTGGAGGTTTCGGTGAGCCGAGATCGCACCATTGCACTCCACCCTGGGCAACACAAGAGAAACTTCATCTCAAAAAAAAAAAAAAAAAAAGTATTGAATATGTTCACATGCTTTAGGTCAGTATTTTTTTTTCCTAATAATGTATTCTAAGGTTTTAATTATAAAGATTTTCATTGAATAATTACATATAATAATACAAAAAAAAACAGAATCAACTTGTAAATTCATTGGTTATGAATTATGGCTTACAAATAGGCACAACAGGCCAGGCACAGTGGCCTACACCTGTAATCCCAGGGCTTTGGGAAGCCAAGGACAGAGGATGGCTTGAGCCCAGGAGTTCAAGACTAGCCTGGGCAACATGGTGAAACCCCAACTCTATAAAAAAAATACAAAAATTAGACAGGGATGCTGGCGCACACCTGTAGTCCCAGCTACTCGGGAGGCTGAGGCAGAAGGATGACTTCAACCTGGGAAGTCAAGGCTACAGTGAGCTGAGATCACACTACTGCATTCCAACCTGGGCGACAGAGTGAGTCACTGTCTCAAAAATAAATAAATAAAGGCACAATAGAAGTACAATGAAGGCCACACATGGTGACTCACACCTGTAATCCCAGCAATTTGAGAAGCTGAGGGGGGAGGACTGTTTGATCCCAGGAGTTCAAGACAAGCTTGGGTAACACAGTGAGATCTCATCTCTACAAAATGTAAAAATTAGCTGAGTGTGGTGGTGCATGCCTGTAATCCCACCTACTTGGGACATGGGAGGATCACTTGAGCCCAAGAGGTGGAGATTGCAGTGAGCTGAAATCACTACACTCCAGCTCAGACAACAGAGTAAGACTCTGTCTCAAAAATAAAAATGTACAATGAAAACTCTGGATATTATATAAAAAACGTAAGGCTTTCAAAGGTGGAAAGGAGAAGGCAGGCTGGCTTGGGGCCTGAAGAAAGACATGGCTGTGAATTTCCTGGTTTTCTTTTTGCTGGAGTGGCAGTAATTTCTAAGTGCCTGTGGGATAGACAAAAAAAAAAAAAAAAAGCCCCAAGAAGAGCCAGTTCTCTCTAACCAAAGAACTAAGAAAAGGGTAGCCTAGAAAGACAGGAAATGCTGATATAATAGCCTCTCCTACCCCTAGCCAAGCTCCACAGAAAAATGTGCAGCCCCGCTGCCAACCCTGTCAGCAAAGCCTGAGTGGGGATTAGTGGGGATTATAGATCTTGCCCAGCTGTAACGAGGCACAGTGGTCTAGACCAGCGAAGGCAAGACTTGCATCACTACCTGACAGTGACAATCCACCTTTCTCACAGGTCTGGAGAGATCACAGGGGAGTCTGGACTTTCATTCCCATTTGAAGGTAATGAGGTGCCCTTTCACCTCCCCATTGGGGTGGTGTCAGGGGAGGCTGAGTGAACTTCTTCTTCCACTTCATGGTAACAAGGCAGTTCCTCGCCACCGCAGTGTTGGTGGAGACCAAGTGGGGAGCAATAATGCCTGAGAGGCACACCCTCTCCCTCTGGCCCGGGTGATGTCACAATAGCCTAGTGGGAAGCCTGATTCCTCTTCCAATTTATCAGTTATGGAAGCGCTACCTTCAGGGTGACAACAGAGGGTGAAGGGGGAATCCAGACTTGCATGACCACCTGTCATTAAGGAAGCAGCTTCCCAACACTTCCCCTGCCAGAACAATATCAGATAAAAATCCCCTGAACCAGAAGATTTAAGTAAGATCCAGAGTCTTGTGCATAGTACTCTAAACATCTATGATACAATTAAATTACTTGCCATACCAAGAAGCAGGAACTTGAGTGAGAAAAAACCATGAACAGACGCAATACTGAGATAATATGGATGTCATAGTAATCCGATAAGGATTTTATAGCAGCCATCACAAAAGTGCTTCAGCAAGTATGATCATGCTTGAAACAAATGAAAGAAGCAGAAAGTCTCAGCAAAAAAGGGATGTTCTAAAAAAAGAACCAAATGGAAATTTTAGAACTGAAAAATGCTGTAACCAAAAGAGAAAACAAGAGAAAAACGTCTAAGAAATACATTCAACAGAAGAATGAAAATAATCAATAAACTTGAAAATAGAACAATAGTAGTAGCCCTATCTAAACAATAGAAAATACACTTTAAAAAAATGAACAGAGCATTAGGAAACTATGGAGCTATAACAAAAGAATTAAATTTATGTCACTAGAGTCCCGGAAAAAGAGGAGAAAGAGATCAGGGCTTAATTTTCTTTTTTCCCCCAAGACAGAGTCTCACTCTGTCACCCAGGATGGAGTGTAATGGCGCGATCTCTGCTCACTGCAATCTCTGCCTCCCCGGTCTCAAGGAATCATTCCTCCTCAGCCTCGCAAATAGCTGGGACCACAGGTGTGCACCACCACATTTGACTTTTTTGTTTTGTTTTGTTTTGTTTGTAGAAATGGGGTCTTGTCATGTTGCACAGACTAGTCTCAAACTCCTGGGCTCAAGTGATCCACCCACATTGGCCTTCCAAAGTGCTGGGATTATAGGCACAAGTCCCCGCAACCAGCCTTAAAAATTTCTAAAGATGAAAATACGTGCATATTAAGGAGAGCAGATTCCAAAAAGAAACTCAGACAAATCTACATCCAGACATATCATCATCAAACTTCTGAAAACTAAAGATGAAGAAAAAATCTTAAGAGCAACAAGAGACAAATGGCACCTTATCTTTGGGAAAAACTATTCAAATGATAGGGAATGTCTCATTGAAAACTATAAAGGCTGGAAGGACTTGGCGCAATATTTTTCAAGTGCAAAAATAAAAAACAGTCAACCCAGAATTCTATATCCAGCAAAAAGACCCTTCAGAACTGAAGAGAAAAATCAAGACATTATCAGATCAAGGAAAACAAGGAGAATTTGTTAGCTACAGACTTACCCTAAAAGAATGGCTGAAGGTATTTCTGAAACAAACAATAAATAATGAAAGAAGGAATTTCAACAACATGAAAAAGGGAAAACAACAGAAAGAGTAAAATGACGGGTGAACAATAGATTTTTCTTCATTTCTCTAACTTGTGTTTGTTGAAACAAAAATGGTAATTTTTTATTTCTAAAAAAAATACGTAAAATGTATGTATGTAAAAGAATAGGAAAAACCCATCCTATGAAGCCAATATTACTCTATACCACAGCTCAGCCAAAATATTAAAAGAAAACTAGAAATCAATATCTCTGATGAATATAGAAACAAAACCATTAACAAAATACTAGCAAACCAAATCTAGCAACCTGTAAAAAGGATTATACACCACCACATGCTAGGAATTCAAGAGTGGTGGTCTAACATAAGAAAAACTATTGTGGTAATATGCCATACTAATAGACTAAAGGAAAAAAAAAGTCATCTCATATGGATACATAAAAAGTGTTTGACAAAACTTCACACTGTTTTATGCTAAAAACACTCAACAAACCAGGAATAGAAGGGAGCATCCTCAAATTGATCTAAGAAAATCCCACAGCCAATATCTTACTGAATGATGAAAAACAATGCTTTTCACCTAAGATCAGGAACAAGACAAGCGTGTCCACTCTCACTCATTCTATTCAATATTATACTGGATATTCTAAAGAGAGAACTTAGTCAAGAAAAGGTGTTAGTTAAAGGAATACAAATTTAAGAGAAAGAAAACTATCTACAGATCTAAAAATGCAATGTAATTCTTATTAAAATCTGAGCTGGATTTTTTTTTTTTTGCAGAAATTAACAAACTGATCCTTAAATTCATGTGGAGACCGGGTGCAGTGGCTCACACCTGTATTCCCAGTGCTATGGGAGGCCAAGTGGTGTGTATCACTTGAGACCAAGAGTTTGAGACCAGCCTGGCCAACATGGCAAAACCCCATCTCTACTGAAAAATACAAACATTATCCGGGTGTGGTGGCACATGCCTGTAGTCTCAGCTACTCAGGAGGCTGAGGTGGGAGGATCGCTTGAACCTGGTAGGTAGAGGTTGTAGTAAGCCGAGATCATGCCACTGCACTCCAGCCTGGGCCACAAGCAAAACCCTGTCTCAAATATATATATATGGAAATGCAAGGACCCAGAATTGCTAAAACAATCTTGCAAAAAAAAAAACAAAGTTGGAGAACTCAAACTTTCTAATGTTGAAACTTACTGCAAGGCTACATTAATCAAGACTGTGTAGTACTGACATGAAGGTAGACATCTAGATCAATGGAAAAGAGTTCAGAGTCCAGAATAAATTTATAGTCAACCGCTTTTTGGCAAGGTAACCAAGGCAATTAATGAGGAAAGAGCAGTCCTTTCAAAAAATAGTGCTAAACAGTCAGATACCTACTTGCAAAAGAAGGAAGTTGGACCCCTTCCTTACACCAGACTCAAAAATTAACCCAAAATGATCATGAACCTAAATGTAAGAGCTACAACTATAAAACTCTCTGAAGAAAACATAGGAGTAAATATTCATAACTTTGGGTTGGGCAAAGACTTTTGATACATGACACCAAAAACACATGTGACAAAATAATAGAAATTCATCAAAATAAAAAACTTCTGTGCTACAATCCACATATACCATACAAGAAAGTGAAAAGACAATCCACAGAATTGGTGAAAATATTCGCAAATCATATATCTGATAAAGGACTTAGCTCCAGAACACACACACACACACACACACACACACACACACACACACACACACACGTGTGTGTGTATGGTATATATGTGTATATGTATATACATATCTCTTATAAGTTAGTAACAAAAAGATAAATAACCCAATTTCTTTTTTTTCTTTTTTTTTTTGAGACAAGTTTCACTCTTGTCGCCCAGTCTGGAGTGCAATGGCCCAATCTTGGCTATAATGGTTGTAATGATTCTTTCTCTTTACACTTTTGTATCCCCTCTAAAATTACCACAGTGAGTAGGAACATTTTAACCAAAAATAAAATTTTTAAAACAAAAATAACAACTACGGAACTTTATTATTTTAAAACAAAAGTAGTAACTATAGTACTTTCCATTTTAATAATTTATTTGATAGCAAATTAGTCTGTTTCATCTGTCTACATTCATTTGCAACTTTTCTTCTACTTTTCTCTGTCTTTATCTTCTTCTGTCTTTTTACTTGAGGAGTCCCAAGACTGATACTCACTTTTGCATATCTTTCTCATTTTTCACACAGCATCTGCTAAGGTAAAAACTGTTATAACTTATTGGACGATTGACTTTAGTATATTGATTTTGAAGATTTGGGACTCTATATATGCATTTAAGGATAGCATTTCCATCTCTATAAAGTGGAATCTAGAACCAGATCCAACATTACACCACTTAGAAAACATACTTTGTTCTATTATACTGAATTCCAAGTGCTTTCATTTACACAATTGGTACCAAATGTTAGATTGGAAGCCAAAAAAAAGTTTGGGAGCATAGATGATCCGTCAACCAATCTCTCTATTTTAAATACATAGCTGAGGTAATTAGCTATCAAATAATCTGAGAGATAGACAATTAGATTTAAAATAATCATTATGGTAACAATAGCTAACATTATTGGGTATCTGCTGCATGTCAGGCATGGATCCAAGCACTTTGTGTTTACTCCTCATCGAATTATCCCAATAATCCTAAGATATAAGTGCTATTGTTAGCTTCCTTTTGCTGTTGCTGTTGTTGCTGTTGTTGTTGTTGTTGTTGTTGTTGTTATAGGACCTGGCTCTGTCGCCCTGGCTGGAGTACGGTGGTACAATCTCAGCTCATTGCAACCTCCGCCTCCTGGGCTCAAGTGATCCTTCCACCTTAGCCTTCCAAGTAGCTGGGACTACAGGCATGTGCCAACACACTAGACTAATTTTTCCATTTTTTGTAGAGACAGAGTTTTGTGATGTTGCCCAGGCTGGTCTCAAACTCCTGGACTTAAGCAATCCACCCATGTCAGCCTTCTAAACTGCTAGGATTACAGGCATGAACCACCATGCCCAGCCCGTTATCCTCCTTTTATAGATTTTGAAACAGAAGCTTAAAATTTTATGCCCACTTAAGTTTACAAATCTAATAAACATCAGACAAAGATTCAAATCCAGGTTTGTCTGACTCCAGAGGCAGAACTTTAAACCATAAAGCTTAGAGCACTAGGTTTGTGAAAAAAAACTAATAATAAACCATAAAACTATACATCTTCATTTTTCCATAACACGTTTTTGAAAATCATACAGTTCAATCAATTGTCTTCCTCCTGGAATAAAGCTGATTAAAGATTTAGAGAAGTTGATGAGTTATCATGAGTTACAAAACAAGGAATATTTTCTCTCTCTCTCTGTCTCTCTCTCTCTCTCTTTTTGCAATTGAAAAATGAGGTATTTGGGAGAGATGCTTTTTTTAAGCTTCATGACTCTGGTGATTTAGGAATAGAAACAGTAATTCTATCTCATTCCAATCCCTTAAGTAAACTCAGCCACCTAGCTGAGCTACCCTGGTCCCTCCTGAAAGTGACCCCGAGATCTTTATTACAGTTTCAGAATTCCTCATCAGTATATCAGTATCCACCATGTTTAGAGCTCTGTTCTCCTGATGCCAACAACCCCACCTATTTTTTTTTTTTTTTTTTTTTGGTTCTTAGCAAACTCTTTCTCTTTGTGGAGCATTTTCCTTGGTGACTAAATTTAGACTCTGGCACACAAGAGAATCTGTCCCCTGGCTTTATATGCTAATACTTTGGAAAAATGATGCCTCATTAGCCTCCCAACTCTGCTTTCTATGGATTCCACCTTCACCAAACTGCTACCGCTCCATCCCTACTCACACACACACAGCAGAGGGAAAGATCTGACAAGAAGGAGAATACCATGCCCATGGAGGCAGATAATGTGCTTCTCTCTGGAAATGCCTGGCCATGTCACATTTCTAGAAACTTAGCCACTCATCAGCATAAATCTTAGAAAGAAGGACCTAATAGAATTGTCAGTCTGGTAGGGCGCAGTGGCTCACTACTGTAATCCCAGCACATTGGGAGGCCGAGGTGGGTGGATCACCAGGTCAGGAGTTCAAGACCAGCCTGACCAAGATGGTGAAACCTCGTCTCTACTAAAAATACAAAAATTAGCTGGGTGTGGTGGCAAGTGCCTGTAATCCCAGGTACTTGGGAGGTTGAGGCAGGAGAATCACTTGAGCCCAGGCAGCAGAGGTTGCAGTGAGCCAAGGTCATGCCACTGCATTCCAGCCTGGGTGACAGAGTGAGACTCTGTCTAAAAAAAAAACCTCTGGGGTGGAAGTCCAGGGCTATCACAGAACACAAAAGTTGTCTTCAAAAATCCAGTCATGGCCCAGCGCGGTAGCTCACACCTGCAATCTCACCACTTTGGGAGGCTAAGGTGAGTGGATGATCACAAGGTCAGGAAATTGAGACCATCCTGGCTAACACAGTGAAACCTCGTCTGTACTAAAAATACAAAAAATTAGCTGGGCATGGTGGCTTGAGCCTGTGGTCCCAGTTACTTGGAGGGCTGAGGCAGAAGAATCGCTTGAACCCAGGAGGCGGAGGTTGCAGTGAGACAAGATGGCACCATTGCACTCCAGCCTGGGTGACAAGGGTGAAACTCCACCCCCCAAAACAACAACAACAACAACAAAAAGCCAGTCACACTTTGCTTATTTATCTGAGAAAAGAAATCTCAGGGAAGAAATTCTTAAACTTCTCTGCATCACCCATTTCAAGGTCTGATCACATGTTTTTCAGGAGGAGTACTCAAAAGTAAGGCAGTTTCAAATGAAGACACCAAGGGAAAAAATGTGAAGTGATTATAAGCAGTGGAAATAAAATTTAGGATTTGTTGGCAGTGTTTATTGAAGAAGAAGGAAGAGAAGGAGTAGGGAGAAAGAGAAGGAAGGAATGAGGGAAGGAAAAGAGGTAGGAAAGAACTGATAAGTCTGGTGGGGAAGAAATGAATGCTTTGTCAAAAATATTTCAGATGCTGAAATTCTATTATTGTTTCTAGCTAACTAGAATGTTCTCCCTTTCCCTTTTTGATGGATTATTTTCTTCTCATTCTTCAAATCTCACTTCTTCCTTCAGACTTCATTGATTAGTGCTTCCCTTCTCTGACATCCCTTCAGTTATATTTTTAGTCCATTTATACATAGCCTTTGATTTTTGTTTAAATTTCAGCAATTGCTCTCTGCCCACCCTGACTGGCTTCTTCCAGCACAGCTCCTAACACCCCTCACCCTACTCACAAACACTCGTCAAGTCCAAACCAGCCTGGCAGGTAAGGCCTTCCATAATTTGGCTTCAGCCCATGCTTCCAAACAATCTTATTTTCAGCTCTTCACTTCTTATTAATAACCATATGGCAGCGACCTTAATGTTTTGATGGCAAACAACAATGCTCACATGTTCAGGTCACAGGCACATGTCTTGCTATTAGGACATTTGTAAAGGAAACAGCAGTAGCAGTCCCTCCCCAGAAAAATGCACAATCTAATGGAGGTGAAATTAACTTCAGCAATAAACTTAGAGTCATATTGAAGATGAACTTGCACTGACTCAGACACTCTCTGCAGAGAATCTGAAGAAGAAAGAGCAGGAGTGTCAAGGCATAAAGCACTCAAGAGTTTACTTGGGAGGCTGTCACTAAATAATAGACAATGTTGTTCACTAAGCCTTGTACCAAAACTGATAGGGTCAAGGGTCGTCCAAATACAGCCTTATTCATGAGCAATCTTCCTTTAATCTGGTCTACCTGAGGCTAGACACATGTACCCTCTTCTTAAAAAAAACAGATTTGGGGTCAGGTGCAGTGGCTCCCACCTGTAATCCCAGCACTTTGGGAGGCCAAGGCAGGTGGATCACAAGGTCAGGAGTTCGAGACCAGTCTGGCCAAGATGGTGAAATCCCGTCTCTACTAAAAATACAAAAATCCCTGCTATTCGAGAGGCTGAGGCAGAAGACTTGCTTGAATCCAGGAGATGGAGGTTGCAGTGAGCCAAGGTTGCACTGCTGCATTCTAGCCTGGGCAACAGAGACCCATCTATCTCAAAAAAAAGAAGAAGAAAGAAAGAAAGATTTGGACAGATAGGGAAACAGGGAATAAGATGTTTTGATTCTGCTGAACTCAGTTGCTTCTGTTATGAAATCAGCCTGCAATAGGCTTTCTAAAGGATTTCCAAGTAGGCTTTGAAATAATGAGGGGAGTGAGTGGCCCATTAAGCAACATTTGCCTGAACTGTGAGAGAACTCGATCACCAAAGACATTGCCGAATCTGTTATATGACTAGTCAGTCAAGGAAATTTACTTTGATGAACATAAATGGACATTTTTCACAATGATCATTATTTACAGACACAAGTGTTGTATGAAATACAGTACTTAAACTCAGCTGTAATTTAACACTACCTATTTCCATAATGAGTGTTCAAAAGGATGAATCAACAGACCCTCCAAGAGAACATGTAATAGCTTTTAAGAATATAGGAGTGCCTTCAATTATTTGAATTAAAATCAAAATTGAGGAATAAAAATTATAGCTTTTCTGTCTCTGTAGGGTTGGCAGTAAATTACCAAAGAATATACTCAATTTCATTAGTTTGTATAAACAAGACAAGGCATTATATCTGTTTTGAAAAGTAATAATGCAAGAAAGGAAATATATGAACTTGTTTTTCATTCAAATATAGATATATACTTGTAACATGAGAAACTGACTATTGGCGTGGCTTGTTTTACACTGAAAATAACCCAAGAAACTCCTATGCCAATATAACTTGTGAACTCAAAATATCTGAGACAGGTTTAAGTCAATTTAGAAAGTTTGGTTAAGGACACACCCATGACACAGCCTCCGGAGGTCCCGACCACTAGTGCCCAAGGTGGTCAGAGCACAACTTGCTTTTTAGGGAGATATAATATATCAATTGATACATGTCAGATTACATTGGTTCTATCTGGAAGGGTGGCAGGCAGCGGTTTCTAGGTCATAGGTAGATTTAAAATTTTTCTGATGTCGATTGGTTGAAAGACTTATTATCAGTAGAAAGGAATGTCTAGGTTAAGACAAGGGATTGTGGAAACCTAGGTTTTATCATGGCGGTAAAGCCTCCAAGTAGCAAGTTTCTGAGAGAATGGACTGTAAATGTTTTTTATCAGACTTAAGGCCTGCATTGATATTAATGTTGGAGGGGTATAATGAGTCATGTCCAACCCCTACTTCCCATCATGGCCTGAGCCAGTCTCTCAGGTTACATTTTTTGAGTGCCCTGGTGGAGGAGGAAGTTCATTCAGATGGTTGTGGGGGTTTTTGAATTTTATTTTTGGTTTACAAACTCATTCTAACCCCTAAATGTTAGATTATTTTGAGATTTTAAATTATTTGTTGTCACATAGGTTAAAAAATAGTTGTTTAAACTAAACATTTGTGTGTGTAGACGAAGTCATTTGCGTGTGTAGACACAATCATTCTCATCATCACATGATTTTACCTTTTTTTTTTTAAGTAGGCATTTTCTACTCATACACAAGCTACCAAAGAGAGGTATCCCTACAACTCACGTAGATGGCAGTAATGTTGACTGAATTTCATCCCTTTTACTCTAGGCTCTTCTGACAGAGCGTGAGCAATTATGTGATTTTATTTAATATTTCCCCTTCCTGGACCCATAGATAACCATGACTTAAAAGCATGGATTCATGTTTTTCCTGGAAATTTTCTAAGCATAATTACAAGGGTAGCAAAGAAAACACACCATTACCATTGCCACAGTTTTAGTGATCATCTCTTGAAACATTAATCACATTCTGCTTTGTGTCACTATTATTTTCTTTTCTCTAAACACAGGCAGATTGTGCCTTGTTCATCTTTCTGTCTTCCACAGTGCTTAGCTATGCATATTATAGGTACTTGCTAAATATTTGTTGAGTGACCGACCAAATAAATGAATAACTAATGATTGCAGCCATACATGTATTCAGAAGAAAAGAGTGGAACAAACCCAGTTGTATGCCTTTCCTTGATGAAATAAAAAACTAGATTCTAATGGAGCAGTTTGGATTTCAGCATAACTAACCAAGGTCCTTCTCAATTAACTTTTCTCTCAATCACAAATTAAAAAGAGAAAAAATATGAATGCCCCTCTGAAATTTCACAGAAGTCTTTTTATAATTCTGATGAAGAATAAATGACTTACAGAGTTTGGGGGGTTTTCAGAGTTCAAAGTTTGGGGGAGGGTTGCTTTGACATTAAAGTACTTTCTCCAATTCCTTCCCTTCTTTATGGACACACACACACACACATCAGATGTTACATCTCAAGAAGTTTTGGGGTACCCCCTGAGTTCAGGCTGGCCTACAAATACTAACACTTCCCTGGGGTTTTGTCTTTGGCTCGCATTTCTTCCTAGTCTTCATGTTCTCATTGAGTGATGCTATTCACTTCCATGTTTTTAACCTTCATCCATATGCTTAGAACTTCTAAATCATCACCCTTAACAAAGACATTGTCTTAAGCTTCAAATTTATATATTCAGCTGCCTAGCAAACCTCTATTTCTGGACACTTTAATTTCCTACATTCAAAACTTTCTTTTATCATTGTTATTATTATTATTATTTTGTAAAGACAGAATCTCTCTATGTTGCCTAGGCTGGTCTCCAACTTCTGGGCTCAAGTGATCCTCCTGCCACAGACTCCCAAAATGTGGGGATTAGAGGTGTGAGCCACCACACCAATTTAAAATGTTCAAAACCTCATCTCCCCACTGTTTCACATAAGTGACCTGAGTGCACCTTTGAATTCCTTGCATAAAAATACAGTATCTGCTTCATGTTGGTGCCCCCAGCACCTCATTCAATGTCAGCCAATGTGGATGCTCAGGAAATTGTCATTTGATGGACCTAAATTGAAATAAACTAAATTGATGCAGTAGCTCTAAGGCCTTGAATTCTCAGTTGGGAGACATAAAAAATTATTTTTACTTTTTTTTTTTTTTTGAAATGGAGTCTCATTCTTTCACCCAGGTTAGAGTGCAATGGCATGATTTTGGCTCACTGCAACCTCTGCCCCCTGGAGTCAAGTGATTCTCCTGACTCAGCCTCCTGAGTAACTGGGCACACATCACTACACCCAGCTAATTTTTGTATTTTTAGTAGAGATGGCATTTTGCCATGCTGACCACGCTGGTCTCGAACTCCTGACTTCAAGTAATCTGCCCATCTTGGCCTCCCAAAGTGCTAGGATTACAGGCATAAGACACCGTGCTCAGCCTTTATTATATTTACTGAGGAGATTTCTTTCCTGCTTCCTTTTTAAACACTATTTTTCCATTTAAAATATGATTCATTAAGACTCGACCTTCCAGAGGAGGTAAGAAATATCAAACTCTAGGGGTTTGATATTTTCCAAATGTAGTTATATTCTTTAAACTGTATTGGGTTTGCCAAATGATTCCTGATAACAGTAACTGAAAGCAGCCCAATTATTTAACACGATGCACTTAAGAAATGTACTAAATAGGCTGAGCATGGTGGCTGAAATCTGTAATCCCAACACTTTTGGAGGCCAAGGAGAGTGGATCACCTGAGGTCAGGATTTTGAGACCACACTGACCAACATGGTGAAATCCTGTCTCTATCAAAAATACAAAAATTAGCTGGGCGTGGTGGCAGCACCTGTAATCCCAGCTACTTGGGAGGCTGAGACAAGAGAATCACTTGAACCTAGGAAGAGGAGGTTGCAATGAGCCAATATCATGCCACTGCACTCCAGCCTGGGCAACAGAGCAAAATCCCATCTCAGAAA